>NC_053028.1:247938629-248198520 GCF_003073215.2 Triticum urartu | reverse complement strand
CTTTTCCGGGAGCCCATTTGGACAGAACTCCAAAGTTAAGCGTGCTCAGCTTGGAGTAGTGTCCGGATGGGTGACCGATCGGGAAGTTGCTCCCGGGTGCGCATGAGTGAGGACAAAGTGCGCAGAAAAGACTAGTATTGATCTGTGAGGCCAGTCTAGATCCCGCCAGGAGTAACGACCACCGGCGGGTGTGTCCGGGGCATTACAAGTTGGTATCAGAGTCGACCCTCGCGGTTACACGGATGGTTGCGGACAGGTGCGTGGTCATGTTGTTCATGACGTTTGTGACCCGTCGTGGCACACGACATGGAACATGTACTGGACTGGAAGCACAGACGTTTGTGCCAAGAGGGAACGTTCCTGTGGCCCGACGAGGACGTCGTTTCCTCTGAGTGGGGGGTGTATGTGATGGCCTGGCTTATTAGGGATGATAGACTACTCATATCAATAAGGAATTCCTTCTTTTCCGGGAGCCCATTTGGACAGAACTCCAAAGTTAAGCGTGCTCAGCTTGGAGTAGTGTCAGGATGGGTGACCGATCGGGAAGTTGCTCCCGGGTGCGCATGAGTGAGGACAAAGTGCGCAGAAAAGACTAGTATTGATCTGTGAGGCCAGTCTAGATCCCGCCAGGAGTAACGACCACCGGCGGGTGTGTCCGGGGCGTTACATACACCCAATGAAAATGGTTTGTTGGATCTCGATCGTGGTGATACACATTTTCGTAATATTGAAGCCAAAAGATGCAAAGTTAATAATGATAGTGCAACTTATTTGTGGCACTGCCGTTTAGGTTATATTGGTGTAAAGCGCATGAAGAAAATCCATGCTGATGGGCTTTTGGAATCACTTGATTATGAATCAGTTGATGCTTGCGAACCATGCCTCATGGGCAAGATGACTAAGACTCCGTTCTCCGAAATAATGGAGCGAGCAACAGATTTGTTGGAAATCATACATGCTAATGTATGTGGTCCGATGAATATTGAGGCTCGTGGCAGGTATCATTATTTTCTGATCATCACAGATGATTTGAGGAGATATGAGTATATCTACTTGATGAAAAACAAGTCTGAAACATTTGAAGAGTTCAAAGAATTTCAGAGTGAAGTGGAGAATCATCGTAACAAAAATAAAAGTTTCTACGATATGATCGCAGAAGTAAAATATTTGAGTTATGAGTTTGGCCTTCAGTTAAAACAATGTGAAATAGTTTCACTACTCAGGCCACCTGGAACACCACAGTGTAATGGTGTGTCCGAACGTCGTAACCGTACTTTATTAGATATGGTGCGATCTATGATGTCTCTTGCCGATTTACCACTATCGTTTTGGGATTATGCATTAGAGACAGCTACATTCACGTTAAATAGGGCACCATCTAAATCTGTTGAGACGACACCGTATGAACTATGGTTTGGAAAGAAACCTAAGCTGTCGTTTCTTAAAGTTTGAGGTTGCAATGCTTATGTGAAAAAGTTTCAACCTGATAAGCTCAAACCCAAATCGGAGAAGTGCATCTTCATAGGATACCCAAAAGAAAATGTTGGGTACACCTTCTATCACAGATCCGAAGGCAAGATATTCATTGCTGAGAATGGATCCTTTCTAGAGAAGGAGTTTCTCTCGAAAGAAGTGAGTGGGAGGAAAGTAGAACTTGATGAGGTAACTGTACCTGCTCCCTTATTGGAAAGTAGTTCATCACAGAAGTCTGTTCCTGTGACTACTACACCAATTAGTGAGGAAGCTAATGATGATGATCATGTAACTTCAGATCAAGTTACTACCGAACCTCGTAGGTAAACCAGAGTGAGATCCGCACCAGAGTGGTACGGTAATCCTATTCTGGAGGTCATGTTACTTGACCATGACGAACCTACGAACTATGAGGAAGCGATGATGAGCCCAGATTCCGCGAAATGGCTTGAGGCCATGAAATCTGAGATGAGATCCATGTATAAGAACAAAGTATGGACTTTGATTGACTTGCTCAAAGATCGGCGAGCCATTGAGATTAAATGGATCTTCAAGAGGAAGACGAACGCTGATAGTAGTGTTACTATCTACAAAGCTAGAATTGTCGCAAAAGGTTTTCGACAAGTTCAAGGTGTTGACTACGATGAGAGTTTCTCACTCGTATCTATGCTTAAGTCTGTCTGAATCATGTTAGCAATTGCCACATTTTATGAAATCTGGCAAATGGATAAACAAAACTACATTCCTTAATGGATTTATTAAAGAAGAGTTGTATATGATGCAACAAGAAAGTTTTGTCAATTCTAAACGTGCTAACAAAATATGCAAGCTCCAGCGATCCATCTATGGACTGGTGCAAGCATCTCGGAGTTGGAATATACGCTTTGATAAGTTGATCAAAGCATATAGTTTTATACAGACTTGCGGTGAAGCCTGTATTTACACGAAAGTGAGTGGGAGCACTACAACATTTCTGATAAGTATATGTGAATGACATATTGTTGATCGGAGATAATGTAGAATTATTCCGCAAAGCATAAAGGAGTGTTTGAAAGGAGTTTTTCAAAGAAAGACCTCGGTGAAGCTGCTTACATATTGAGCATCAAGATCTATAGAGATAGATCAAGATGCTTAATAAGTTTCTCAATGAGTACATACCTTGACAAGATTTTGAAGTAGTTCAAAATGGAACAGTCAAAGAAAGAGTTCTTGCCTGTGTTACAAGGTGTGAAACTAAGTAAGACTCAAAACCCGACCACGTCAGAAGATAGAGAGAGAATGAAAGTCATTCCCTATGCCTCAGTCATAGATTCTATAAAGTATGCCATGCTGTGTACCAGACCTATTGTATACCATGCCCTGTGTTTGGCAAGGGAGTACAATAGTGATCTAGGAGTAGATCACTGGACATTGGTCAAAATTATCCTTAGTGGAATAAGGATATGTTTCTCGATTATGGAGGTGACAAAAGGTTCGTCGTAAAGGGTTGCGTCGATGCAAGTTTTGACACTGATCCAGATGACTCAAAGTCTCAATCTGGATACATATTGAAAGTGGGAGCAATTAGCTAGAGTAGCTCCATGCAGAGCATTGTTGACATAGAAATTTGCAAAGTACATACGGATCTGAATGTGGCAGACCCGTTGACTAAACTTCCCTCACAAGCAAAACATGATCACACCTTAGTACTCTTTGGGTACTAATCACAAAGCAATGTGAACTAGATTATTGACTCTAGTAAACCCTTTGGGTGTTGGTCACATGACAATGTGAACTATGGGTGTTAATCACATGGTAATGTGAACAATTGATGTTAAATCACATGGCAATGTGAACTAGATTATTGACTCCAGTGCAAGTGGGAGACTGAAGGAAATATGCCCTAGAGGCAATAATAAAGTTATTATTTATTTCCTTATATCATGATAAATGTTTATTATTCATGCTAGAATTGTATTAACCGAAAACAGAATACATGTGTGAATACATAGACAAACAGTATGTCACTAGTATGCCTCTACTTGACTAGCTCATTGAATCAAAGATGGTTAAGTTTCCTAGCCATAGACATGAGTTGTCATTTGATTAACGGGGTCACATCATTAGAGAATGATGTTATTGACTTGACCCATTCCGTTAGCATAGCACTTGATCGTTTAGTTTGTTGCTATTGCTTTCTTCATGACTTATACATGTTCCTATGACTATGAGATTATGCAACTCCCGTTTACCGGAGGAACACTTTGTGTGATACCAAACGTCACAACGTAACTGGGTGATTATAAAGGTGCTCTACAGGTGTCTCCGAAGGTACTTGTTGGGTTGGCGTATTTTGAGATTAGGACTTGTCACTCCGATTCTCGGAGAGGTATCTCTGGGCCCACTCGGTAATGCACATCACTATAAGCCTTGCAAGCATTGCAACTAATGAGTTAGTTGCAGGATGATGTATTACGGAACGAGTAAAGAGACTTGCCGGTAACGAGATTGAACTAGGTATTGAGATACCGACGATCGAATCTCGGGCAAGTAACATACCGATGACAAAGGGAACAACGTATGTTGTTATGCGGTTTGACCGATAAAGATCTTCGTAGAATATGTGGGAGCCAATATGAGCATCCAGGTTCCGCTATTGGTTATTGACCGGAGACATGTCTCGGTCATGTCTACATAGTTCTCGACCCCGTAGGGTCCGCATGCTTAACGTTACGATGGCGGTTATATTATGAGTTTATATATTTTGATGTACCGAAGGTTGTTCGGAGTCCCGGATGTGATCAAGGACATCACGAGGAGTCTCGAAATGGTCGAGACATGAAGATTGATATATTGGAAGCCTATGTTTGGATGTCGGAAGTGTTCCGGGTGAAATCGGGATTTTACCGGAGTACCGGGAGGTTACCGGAACCCCCCGGGAGCTTAATGGGCCTATATGGGCCTTAGTGGAAATAGAGGGAAGCAAGGGGAGTGTGGGGCGCGCCCCCCAAGGCCCAAACCGAATTGGTTTGGGGCAAGGGGGGCGGCCCCTCTTTCCTTCTTCTCCTCTCTCTTTCCTTCTCCCGAATCCTACTCCCGAATCCTACTCCAACTAGGAAAGGGGGGGAGTCCTACTCCCGGTGGGAGTTGGACTCCTCCTGGCGCGCCCTCTCCCTGGCTGGCCGCACCCCCCTGGCTCCTTTATATACGGGGGCAGGGGGCACCCCATAGACACAACAATTGATCTGTTTGATCTTTTAGCCGTGTGCGGTGCCCCCTCCACCATATTCCACCTCGATAATACTGTAGCGGTGCTTAGGCGAAGCCCTACGTCGGTAGAACATCAACATCGTCACCACGGCGTTGTGATGACAAAACTCTCCCTCAGCACTCGGCTAGATCGGAGTTCGAGGGACGTCATCGGGTTGAACGTGTGCTGAACTCAGAGGTGCCGTACGTTCGGTACTTGATCGGTCGGATCGTGAAGACGTACGACTACATCAACCGCGTTGTGCTAACGCTTCCGCTTTCGGTCTACAAGGGTACGTGGACAACACTCTCCCCTCTTGTTGCTATGCATCACCATGATCTTGCGTGTGCGTAGGAAATTTTTGAAATTACTACGTTCCCCAACAGTTCACATGGTCGAACAAGCGTGGCTGTCCCACCCTGGTTCGCCTGGATAGGGTTTTGGTGAACACAGAATGGCTCCTGGCTTTTGTTCAGACAACTGCTTCGGCTGTTCCCGCTGTTACATCGGATCATATTCCAATTCTAGTGCAGTTTGGTTCTGGGGTAGAGAAGAGCAGCTGTTTCGCATGGAGAACCATTGGCTGGTCAGGGAGGACACGAGGAAGATCATCTCAGCGGGCTGGTCCAAGGGTACCAGGCCGTTCCGCTCTTCCGCCTCTCTTATCAGTTTCAAGATGAGGCGTGTTCGTGCGGGGCTACGCGAGTGGAAGCGTAATCGCCCTGGTCTGGATCTGCTTATCGATAACAACAAGCTGGTGGTTGATTATTTGAATGCAGTGGAAGAGAGACGCACGCTATCTACGCTTGAGGCAATGCTGCGGGGCTTTGTGTCTGCCAAAGCTGAGCAGCTTATCTTATGGCAAACAGCGATGTGGCGCAGGCGCACTAAGTTAAGATGGTGCGTTTTCTGGTGATGAGAGCAACAAGTTTTTTCATGCTGCTGCCAACTGTCACGCCAGGCGTAATAAGATCAGGGTGTTGGTTCATGAGGGAGTTGAATATTATGAGGACCATCTCAAGTTACAGATTGCCACTAGTTACTATGCGGACATCTTGGGTCAGCCTTCCCCGTCGCTGCCAACAGTTCAGCTTCACTCCCTCTACGATCATATAGATCTGTCCTGCCTCGACAATGAGTTCTCTTGGGCGGAAATTCTGGAAGCAATAAATCACTCTCCTAACAACCACAGCCCGGGTCCGGATGGGTTTACGAATGAGTTCTATAAGTCCTTCCACAGCGTCCTCAAGGTTGATCTGCAGCGTTTCTTCTCAGACTTGTATCACAACTGAGTGGATCTCTCTGGTATTAACACGGCGTTCATCACTCTGTTGCCAAAGAAGGAAACACCTCTTGACATCCGTGACTACCGGCCTATTTCCATGGTCCACAGCATGCCGAACTGGCAAGCAAAGTTCTCACCCGTAGGTTGCAGTGTCAGATGCCTGAGTTGATTCACCCGTTGCAGTCTGGCTTTGCTAAGGGCAGGTCTATTGTCGAGAACTTTGCCATGGCAGCCGACATGATTCAGAGTGCTCATAAGCGGCGCTTGCCTATGGTTGTTCTGAAGTTGGACTTGAGAAAAGCTTTCGACAGTGTTAGTTGGGCCTGCATTTCCAACATTATGGAGGCAAGGGGCTTCCCCCGCAGATGGATTAGCTGGGTTTCTTCTCTCCTGCACACCTCCAGCTCCAGGATCATGATCAATGGCGAACTTGGGGACACGATCGTCCCCCGGAGAGGGTTCAGGCAGGGCGATTTGTTGTCCCCATATTTGTTCATTTTGGTGGCTGACGTGTTGCAACGTATGTGCTGTGTGGCATTTGAGGTCGGGGGTTTGGTTCACCCTTTGGGCTCTGACAGGTTGTTTCCGGTGTTGCAATACGCCGCCGACACTCTGCTTCTCTTTCAGGGCAGCATACAGCAGGCCACTGTGATTCGGGATATCCTGGCAGCTTTCACGAATTTTACTGGTCTGCACATAAACTTTGACAAGAGCACTTTGGTTCCTATTGGGCTGGACGCTGTCACCACGTCTGAGATTGTTGCACTGTTCGGCTGCCTAGTTTCTTCCTTCCCATGTACTTACCTCGGCCTACCTTTATCTTTTCATAAGATCACCCATGGCATGCTGCTGCCAGTAATTCACAAGGTTGACAAGCGACTGTTAGGTTGGTTAGCTACTCTTTTATCATGGGGTGGTCGGCTGACGCTGCTAAACTATGTGCTGGCTGCCATTCCAAGTTACTATATGACATGCTTCCCTTGGCCCAAGGAGTCTCTTACAAAGCTGAACAATCTCTTTCGAGCTTTCTTCTGGCAAGGCAAGAACAGCGTACAGTGTGGCCAATGCTTGGTGGCATGGGATTACGTGATTATGCCGCGGTGTTCTGGTGGGCTGGGTGTGCGTGATGTAGCTACTCACAATCAAGCACTGTTGTGCAAGTTTGCGGCCAAGGTTCTGCAGCCCTCTAATGTCCCTTGTTTTCAGTGGTTTGTTGCATAATACTGCAATGGTCGCATGGGCTTTGGAGTTCACAGAAGGGATACGCCTATCTGGAAAGGTTTCAGATGCTTCATTCCTATGGTGCTCTATGCATCCAGAGGCTCTCTGGGCAATGGATGCCATCTCTCCTTTTGGCATGACAAGTGGCTAGATGTCGGGCGACTCTTCCAGGTGCTGCTGACCCTATACACCTTTGCAAAGAACAATAACTGCTCGGTTGCTTTGCAATTCTCTGTTGCTGGTGTCTGGGATATTCAGCTGCACCCTAACCTCACCAGATCTGCTGCCCAGGAGCTCCACCATCTGCACTCCCTTCTGCTGAACATTCAACCTGTCTCTCACCACCGAGACAACCGTTCTTCGTCCATTTATGGCAAGGCCTTGAGCACTTCGTACTTTTATCACCTCCTCACCTTTCGGGGGGTGGATGGCCGCTTCAACATGTGGGTTTGGGACTCTATCATCCCACTTAAGTACCGGATCTTCTTATGGTTGGCCTTTTGGGGGCGTCTGAACACGAGGGATAACATGTTTAAGAAGAACTGGACTTCGGTGGACTCTCATGCTGACTGTGACATCTGCCCAGCCCACGAGTCCATTGGTCATATCATCTTGCGATGATCTCTCGCTGCTGCTCTCTCGGACAGGTTCGGTTTGGAGAGCTCTGCTTCGCGCTCTGAGGATCTCCTGGAGTTTATGCGCATGTCGCAGGAACACTGGCATACATCAGCTGCCTGGCATGTTCTTGTCGCCGCTGCTGCTGTCACTCTTTGGCATGCCCGGAATGATAGGGTGTTCAACGGCACTACCTGGTCTCCAACGTATGCACGGTTGTACGCTTCAAATCTTCTGAAGCTTTGGAGTCATCGAGCAAGGAGTCCGTATCGCAAACAAGTTGTCCTGCTTTGGTTGCATAATTTACATGCATAATGTAGTTTAGGCTGCTGATGTTGCTGATGTGCCCGTTCTTCCACTTCTTTGTGCTCTTCCTCCTCCTCTTTCCGTTTGATAGGCAGCTTATAGCCTATGCACCTTGGTGTAGAATATAAGCTTCATGTAATGGACCTACGGTCTCCGGGCTACGACCTGTTTTGAAATATATAAGGTAGAATGAAATCTACCTTTCATTTCAAAAAAAAATTATACGAGTGATGTGTAAAAAAAGAGCTATCATCTGGTGTTTCGTTACTGGTGTGTGGTAGCCGCTGCAAGTAGCGCGATATATGCTCCCCTCGCCTGAAAATTTTGCTCATTTGATTCATTTTTTCTTTCTGTTTTTCCTGACGGGTTTTTTCACGGTTTTATTTTTTCCTTATTTTCTCATCATCTTTTTCATTTATGTCATAGTTTTTACTGGTTTTGCTCACTCCTTCATGGTTTCCTTCCTTTTCATATAATGTTCTGACATCTACTTTTTTCATACACGTAGTACTTTTTTTGTACACATCGAACATTCATTAGGTACACATTTAACATTTAGGACATACAAGATTAACATTTTTTAACCTATATTTTTTTATGTTTCCTTTTTCATAAACATCGTATATTTTTTATATACATCAAGAACATTTTATGTATACACGTTTAGCATATTCCAAATACATGATTAACATTTTCGTATAATATATATTTTTTATGTTTATTTTTTCATAGATTTTGAACATTTTAATACAACAGAAACATTTTTTATACACATTCAGCATTTTCTAAATATATTATTAATATTTTTGAAAATTTATATATTTTATATCTATTCTCCCATACAAATAATACATTTTTATACCAGAAACATTTTTATACACATTTAATATTTTTAAAATACATGATTTATACTTTTTAGAAAACTTATATTTTTATGTTTTTTTTCATACACATTGTACATTTTTGTATGCACGGAAAATATTCTATACGCACTTAATTTTTTTCTAAAATGCATGATTAACATTTAAAAATGTTTTATCTAAAATATACTTATATATATATATATACACTTAGAATATTTAGAAGTATTAAAAAAGTAAAAAGTAAAAGAAAACGCGTAGAAACCCAGAAAAAACAAGGCTGTTGCTAGTGGCTTGCCACGAGCCGGGCTGGCCCAATCTCGCGCTCGCGTGCAGGCGAGGCTGCCCTACGTCTCGCAAGAAGCGAAATGTTATGCGCGCATGTGGTGCAGGAGATTCCCCGAAGTGTGTTTTTCGTTGGTTTTTGTGCTTGGGAATCGTTTCTGGCCGGGGCACCGGCCGAACCGTTCCGCCGGTCTCGTCCACGCGTACGCGCTGCAACAAGTCAAGTCACGACACGTGGGGTGTGGGTCCCAATCACATGGTCTTATCCCCTTCCAGCTTTCTCGCCAACTGCTCGTCTTCTCTCTCTTTCCACCTTGCAGATCCCGCCTCGCCGGCGTTGTCCAGAGCTGTCGTCCCCTCGTGGCACCAGCAGCTACCCTTCTTCCTTCTCCCTGTCTTCCCTTTCCTCCTCCTATCTTCCCTTTTTTGCTGCAACCGGCGACAGGCCAAACGCGGGGAGGACCGAGGTGCCCGTGCTACAACCATGGCCACAGGGAGGAGCTGCAACCGCGATACTGGGAGAGTTGCAAACGGCGTTTTCCCGTGCTACAACCATGGACACAAAAAGCTACATCTAGTAGATAAGAAAGCTTCAACCAGACAACAAAATACAGGAAAAGTTACAATCATTTTGACAAAATGCTTTAACCCGTAGATGAAAAAGCTTCAAACAGAGATTGAGAAAATCCTCCTCGACGACCACCATGGCCTCTCTCTGTGTTTTTGTTGCAACCGCAGAGTAAAAAGCTGCAACCCTTTGTGAAAAAAGCTTCAAGCTCAGGTGAAAAAAGCTTCAATTGACACGGTGGAAAGCTTCAATCCGCGAGAAAAGCTTCAACATGCATAGAGAAATGCTTCAACCGATGAGATAAAAAGCTTCAACCTGACTCGCCAATGGCAGCGAGCGAACGATGTTGAGAGCTGCGTCGGTGACACGACAGTGCAGCGACAATGACGGCTGCTAGGTGCTGCAACGACAAGGGGTGCCGGTGTGCTTCAAGACAGTGCCATTTTTTGCTACGAGGGGGTGATGGGCTTTCTGCTAGACCGGGGGGCGAGTACGGATGCCGCGACGGGGACGGGGACGGCGACCGGCGGCAACGGGGACGGAGAGCGCATCCAGTAGCGTGGGACTAGGGGGGGAGGAGGTCCAGGTGAGGGGCTAGTCACCGGCGGCAGGAGCGGCTGGGTTGAGGGCGCGGTGAAGAAGAAGAGGAAGAAGTCAACGCGGGGGAAGGGGCTCGAGGAACAGATCTGATGGCTCGAGCTCGCGGATCAGACGGTTGGGCCTTGACCGGCCCAACGATTGGGCCGGTGCGCCGGCACAGATCGCTGCCCTTTGTGCTTTGCCTCTTGAGCCTAATAAAATCTGGACGGAGAGAGTAGCATCGGCTTGGCCATGTTAAAATTGGCATCTTTTATTAGAAAACAGTACATTTTTTCCATAAAACTCAGATAGTATCTATCTTATTGATTTAAATATAAAAATGTGGAATAATTGTGTTATAAAATTGTTCTCACATAGAGATAAAATGGGCATGTACTTTTTTTGAAAAAAACATCACATATTCTGAAAATCGTTCATGTAATAAAAATATGTGTTCACATATTTAAACATATATTTATGTAATAAGAAAGTCATGACACATGTGACCCATCCATATTCCATTTCGAGGCCTAATGGCTCAAGGAGGCACATTTCAAAGATGTGGTCGAAGAGGCCGGTGTGGCTGGAGAAATGCGAGGCTAAACACAGTGGTTGTTGTACCAAGCATATCAAAATCTGCTAAAAAAACCAAGCATATCAAAAAGATCAAAGATTGAGAAACCCCACATGTGCTACTCTGTTTATAACTAGGGATACAAGGATTTTTTTTTTCTAGGGGTGTCATCGAGAAATAAGGATGACAGTGAACCTCCAGCCTCCTCAGCCGTTTGGATTCCCGGCCGTTGGATCTGGTTGCTTGATCGGATCTAGGCCGTCGGATCAAGCACTGGGACGACCTACGCCGTCAGATCAACCTGGAGGCACTGTTGCAATGAACAGTTTCACCCCTCCCCCCGTTGTAAAGATCTTGTGCCACCGCTGATATTACAGTGCCCCCGCTAAGGTATTTTTCGTAATTTCACGTCTTAGGTCAACACGTGCTCATCTCACATTCGCCGCCTCCTTCCCAATCGACCTCTCTCTCCCCATGTCTCCCTCGTCCGCCGCCGCCGCAGGCCATCCTTCCCCGCCCTCTCACCTCCTCTCCCACCTCCTTCCACTCCCTCCTGTCACCTCCTCCTTCCACTCCAACCTCCACTGAGCCGCTGCCATGGCGACTGAGCTGCCATTCGTCCCTCTCCCTCCTCGCGCCTGGAACGCTAGCTCGTGGACATGCCGACCGTGCGCGCCGCAGGCAGGGCAAGAACTGCAACACCCCAACACGTCGACAAGGGAGGTATGAATCTGATCCGAATCCCCTTCTTGTGTTGGTTTTCTACATCTCGATCTGCTGCTGGGAGAGGAGGGAGGGAGATCCCGGCGGGTTTCATGATTGAGTGCCTGATCTGTCCGTTCTTGCAGGTTGGCAAAGATTGGACAGGGATGGACGAGCTAGACATGGATGGCGTCAACGTGGCCAAGCCCGAGTTCGCGTACCCTAATGTACGTGGAGCACACCTTCGAGCCCCATGCATGGGTCATTATCCTAATTAACTTGCCGCTTCTTGGATTATTAATTAGAGGGACAAGATCAATGAAGTTTGTAGTATACTTTGATTTTGTTTTACTGCTCGAGAAAGAACGAGCTCTTTCTTATAGGGGCGTTCACCTGGACCGAACAGAGTCTTCTTTTTTACATCTCGAAGTACACATATCGTTTGATTTGATAGAATATCATAGTCTAATTTGTTGAGATTCTGAGTCTATAATCTATAGACGGTTGGAATTACGATCAGTTAATCACTGCCCTCATTTTTGTACATTATTCTCACATAGAAAATACTGTTTGTTCCTCTCTTTTTTCAAGTTCACACATTGTTGCAGTCTGTTGCTGGTAGCTTCACTAGCCGAACAAAGTCGCTGACATATTCGAGTTCTAGGTCACCGACTCAATTTATAGTTATTTGATCGCTAATTTCTTGCTTTAGTTGTCTTTTTATGTGCTTAGTTTTCTTTTTATGTGCTTAGTTATCTTTTTGGTTGTTCCAGTGTGTTTGCGGTGTTGCATATGATGAAATCATTCACTACTGGTTTGATTTTGATGTTTTATCTCCTAGAATCTCAGAAGTGCATTTAGTTGGAAACATGCTGGTAGCATTGAGTTAGTTTGCTGCTTGGATATCATACCATACTAGCTCTAATATTCATGTGTATGATTTATCCAGGGTCGTATTCTGAATAATAGTGCAAGGTACTTTGAGTAAATGGTCTGCAAATCAGTGCATCTGGAGTGCTAGGATGTGTGGGGACAAAAAGGTATGGCAACGAGCTCAGAATCTGTCATGGTTGCCTTGTTTGGATAATTCATATGTACTTGTTCCCTCTAATTTGTTGTTAAGTTCCGAATCATGGATCAGTTCAAACTAGCATCAGTACTCATTCATGTCTAGACCTTAGCTGTCATTTGTGCATTTCCTACAATAAAGTCATGTAGATAGGTGCTGGATGATGTAAGTCTCACATCTTGTGGCATATTTGTTATGCTAGATCACATAATGGCGTCATCATTGAACTATTTGATTTGTCAGTTTCTTCTTTTGTTCTTACAGAACTACTTTTGAAAATTTTCACAGATGCCATTGCATAGGCCCGTTGGCAGAGAAATCAAAGGTTGGGAATACCACGGTATCATCCTAATTTCCTATTTGATCATTGTTATTGCACCTATTACAATACAGATCTTTTACATTGTATTGCATATATTAGAAGGTGTAGTCTATACCTTTTTGCTTGAGTATTCTGAACATGCGTGTAATCTCTGAAGTTTACCTATGTATTGCCCTCCAATAATTTTTTTAACTCAATGGAAGTGTTTGTGCTCGGTGATGCCTACCCTTGGTGGGATATTATTCTCATGTAAACATATAATATTTCTGGTTATGCACACCTTCATAGGAAGGCTCTCATATCCCCATTTGTGGTTTCAGCTTTACCAGGCGTTGTCGGCAATGATTGATGAGATAATTGGTTTAGCTGCTTTCGAAAGAGGCGACGGGAATCATAAAAACCACGATGGCTATGGAGATTCAACATATAGAAAGATGGAAGAGGTTCCCACTCTCTCTCTCTCTCTCTCTCTCTCTCTATCTCCCTTCCACTTTCTTTTGATTTAATCCCCAGTCTTATTTATCTATGCCTACATGGTGTGCGGCTGCAAGGAAATATTACTCTCTGCAATATTAGTGCTCCATTGCCTACTCAACAGTGTCTTTTTTTTCTTCTGAAATTTAGCTGCAGTCTTGGATCACTTACCTGTACAGTACGTTACATCTCACGGTTATCTGACTTGCTTATGCAATATATCTCATCATTCACATATATGTTTAATTTGTGGAGAAATATATTTGTTGCTATGTTGTTTGAGATTTACATCCTCTGTTCCATGAGTTAAGAGGATATTTTTAGAGGTTTCCGTGTTACTCATATAGGTTTGGTAGTTATATTTTGGTTAGAACCTTGCTGCTCCTAACCACTGGTTATGTGTTTTTGGGACAAGGTGCTTTGTACATTATGATTGGTTATGTATGTGTCATGGATTAAATGTATTTATGCTTCTGCACAATTTCAGTCTATAATTCGTTTTCCTGCCAACAAGCATCACAAGTAATATCGAGAGCGAGCAGTTGCAGATGAGAGGGGAGACGAGCGTGGGTGGAGGTCAGGCTTTGTCAAGGGAGACGTGGGTACTTCTGTTAGTTGAGAAGACATTACAATTGCGCAACAGTCAGGAATAAATGTTATTCTTCCTCTGATATATTGCAGCAAATTCAGTTTATGTGTCCTCCGATTATTTTTTCTATTTTTTGGCCTTGTGCTTTTAGCAGTACATGGTCTAGTAGTAATCGGGGACTCAGGGGAAGGGCAGTTCTATCTTCTATGTGAGGTTGACTACTTTTGATTCGCATGTCCTCCTGAATCAGCTATGTATGAAAGCAGAGGCCCTTCAAATTAGATGGTAGTGTTTAGAATTAATGATTTATCCCATGTGAATTGACCTTTTCTCTGTTCTTTCATCCTTTTTGTTTAGAGTTAATGATTTATCCAGTGCTGCCCATTGCATGCTCAGCGGACTTTTAAAAAGCTTCATCTTAGTTTGCTAAATGTTCTTTCCTACTGAACTAGCTTCAGAACGATTGGTTGGTTTATTAGCCATTTGATTTTTTTTTCATTTCACGTTTGCTACTAACAAATATTCAAAAAAATAGTGTTCCTGTTAACTAATTTTGGATCGTATTTGTTGGAGATCCTCTGTTCTTGTTCTCTGTGCGCCGGATCTGTTGCTGCGGCCCTCGATCTGTACGTGTTTTTTCCCTGACCTTCCCAGTCGTGGTTGCCTGGAGCTCATCCTTGATTTTCTCTTTTTCCCTTGCAGGTTCGTCCACTGCGGTCTGCGGGTGCTCGTGCTTCTGGTCGATTCGTCCTGCTACGTCGGTCATCGTTCTGCAGGTCGATCCCTTTTCTTCTTGTCTTCTTAGTTCTCCAACCATTTGCTTGCTTGCGCTCTTGTTGGTAGAGGCCTGGCATCAAAGAGTATATTACTGTTTGCTTGTATTTTTGTTCTTGCTCAGCTGGGTCGACTATGAGATGGAATCATGGTTTTTTATCACTTCTATGGATTCTGGTGGGGCCTATTTTTCTCTTGGGTTTTTATTAATTTTGCCATCGGTTGTACTACACTACTCAGTTTTGCCATTAAATGTTTTCACTGCTCAAAAATGCCATTGTCCCGTTAGGCGCGTGCTTAAAAAAGCCATTTTTTCACCGTTACCATCAGGTCAATGGATGTTGACCATGTTGTATGACTATAATGCCCCTGGTCTCATTTGCAAGATCTCTCTCCATAGTGTGGGCCCAATTTGTCAAGGACTAGGAAAAGAAATTACAAGGAAAAAGAGCGACGAGGCGGATCGAACTAGGGACCTGAGTCTGGTGAGCGGGCAAGCTAAGCACCACACCCAATCGAAGGATTTGCTAGAAAACATATGTACTTAGCCTTATCCAATACCTAGCCTGCTCGTATCAGTTTCCCTAGGCGGAACCACAATCCCTAGCCACCGCCTGCCAATCCTCAACTGCAACCACCGGTCGCCAGGCTGCCCGCCCAGCTCCGGCGCCCTCCACTCGCCGCAGCCGCCGCATTACCCGCCCAGCACCACCCCGTCACGGCTTCGGCGCTGCCTCCCACCCAGCACCGCCACTCAAGGCAGGCAGCTCCGGCGCTTCTCCCGCCTGACTCGGCAGCTCCGCCACCTCCCGTGATGCCTTGAAGTGAGTATGCTAATTCTTAGTGTGGTCGTGTGTGGCTCATAGTAGCTTGTAGAGATGGAATTTTTTGTATAGAATTTGTAGTAGCTGACTGGTGCCTTATTGATACTCGCGTGCAATTCGGTACACATGTTCTGATGGCCAGGATGGATAAGGATACTAGAAGTAAAAAAGGCTGCACATGTGAAGTTTGTAAACCTTGTTGCGTTTGTCTTGTTTCCACAAAAATGGGCAGGCAAAGAAATTTAGAAAATCATGTGCTCCTGCTATTGTATTTGTTATTGTTGTCAATTAGTGTGTGATGCATGAATTAGCTAGCTGGAGAAATGGAGTAGCGAGCAACAAGAAACGATAACATATACTGCTCTGTTTGAATATTATAGACCTAAAGGATATATGCCATATATTTCCTTCTACCCCAAAGTTTTCCCTTAGCTCAGCTGGTTAGCACTTGCGCCTGTCTAGGTCGTGGTGTTGGGTTCGAAACCCCCTGCCACCAGTTTTTGTCTTCTCTTTTCATGCTCACCTTATAGGTGGGCCCACAGTTCAAACAAAGAGAGGATAGTTCACAAACGGGATAGGGGTATTTTCGTCATCTACCTTCGGTCAACGTCCTTTGACATGATGTTAACAGTGAAAAATGACTTTTTTGAGCACGCGTCTAACGGAACAGTGGCATTTTTTGAGCAATGAAACTTTTTAGTGGCAAAACTGAGTAGTGTAGTACAACCGATGGCAAAACTGATAAAAACCCTTTTCTTTTTGTGTGTTTCTTCTATGCCTTACAAGTGAGCTGTTGATTTGCTTGTTGGCGCTGCTCACATCATGTGGGGGGAGATTTTCAGGTCTAGCTGGTTTCAAAGAAGCGGTCCTTCTTTGTCTTTGTTGTTTTCCTGGTACTTTGCTATCAAAGTGAAACTTTCATATAGCTACATTTCAAAGAGTACATCTTCTTGTGTGTAGCATATTCTTTTTATAGGCCTTGCCTTGGACGTTCTGGATCCTGTTTTTTGTTTCGCGAATCTGCTATGGGCCATTGATGTTCTTCTACCACTCATACGTATATTATTTGACCATTTGCTTTGCTAAGATTCAAGTATGACTTGATTTAGATTTATTTTCTTCAAACTTGCACCAATCAATATTTATTGCTCTTTGCGTTGTCGAATCAACATTTCATTGTATGCCGGATAGGCATCCTTTAACTAAATTCATCTTTGTTTGATGTAGTTATTTGTGATTTGAAAGCAACTGATGACTCAATATCAATCAGTGCACGGAGGGAACTCTTCTCCACCATGCTGACGACAGGAAAGGGGAAAATCCAGTCTGCGGTGCCATCGATGAACAAGGTAAACACGAGCTGTCGTTCGCTTATAAATTCCATAATTCAGTAGTATCGATCTAGGGTTCATGTGAGTGAATCTTACTGTTCTTCGGACCGTGTATAAAAATGCTGCTCTGTTATCAGTTGTAGCTGCAGTTCTATTGTTGTGAGTCTCTCTCATGGTCCAATAGAATGCCCTTTTCAGAGAAATACTCCAGATCTATTTACTATGATTTAGTTCTGGTATTGATTTTTATTTAGTATGAATACTCACATAATGAGTCTATTAAACGATCTAAATACCACCTATTCACGGATTACTTGTGCCGCTATTTTTTTTACTTATCGCGCCATTCTTTACGTTTGTATTGCAACAAAGTAAATTTTGTAGGCTCAGAGAAATCTTCTGGATTGTTTAGACCACATATTTGTTTTCTTTCTCAATAGTCATGATGCACAACGTAGTAATTTTGATTTTTCATTTGGATGTTATATACTCTTTACAAGATCTACAAGTTGCACACAATTCATATTTGATGTTTAGTCTTGCTAATTCTCGAAACATTCCCATGTTTGTTCTCCTACAGAGCTTTTGATATCTTATCTATACTCATGCTTAAAAGATACTCCCTCTGTAACTAAATATTAGAAGTTTTTGTAGTTCAATTTGAACAACAAAAATGTCTTAATATTTAGTCATAGGGTAGTACTTGTCTTGGTTGATTGCTTTATGAAGAAAGTAGACCATTTTAGATCAAAGATATGGATTTATGATAGTTTTGAGACAGAGAGGAAGAAATAACAAGTTTGGGAAATGATGAAACTTCAAAAAATTATGACAATTTGATTCAGCATGTGGTTAGGTCATGCTCTTAGGAGATAAATGTTCTTCTGTAATTTTAGTTTCAAGTACTTTTGATTGATAATAAGAAGGATATGTGTTTATTGATTGTTTTATACTACTATTATTTAGGTGATGCAAATCAATATCTTGCTTTGTCTATGCTATGAAGTGGCCTAAGCGCTATACCACGGGGAACCAGGAACGGTTACTTTCCTGGTGACCTTATTATTCGGTATGGTGCTTGCAAATTGATCTTTTGTTGTGTTTATTCACTGAAGCTTGTACTGTCAAACAGAGTTGCTATTGCATTGATGCCTTGGAATGTTGTTAAATCAAGTAATGCAGCTGAATTTGTCTGCTACTCCCCCTGTCCCAAAATATAAGAACGTTTTTAACACTACACTAATGTCAAAAACGTTCTTATAT
Organism: Triticum urartu; assembly: GCF_003073215.2. Classification (NCBI taxonomy): domain Eukaryota; kingdom Viridiplantae; phylum Streptophyta; class Magnoliopsida; order Poales; family Poaceae; genus Triticum; species Triticum urartu. The sequence goes on along the minus strand of NC_053028.1, from coordinate 248,180,177 downwards.
TATGGGACGGAGGGAGTACATGTTAATCTTGCTCTTTGATACTTGTTCACAATTGTTTACTTGATGCTTGATGGCAACTGCTATTCTTACAAGACTATCAATCTGAGATATTATCATAACTCAGAAAAATGAGATGTGCACATATGTTTGTATTTTGATTTACTAATGGTTTCCTTCATGTGAATGTTTTATTGCATTATCCGATTTCTAATCTGTAGTAAATGTGACACAAGTTTATCATTTATCATTGTATGGAGTGAACCGAGGCAGCAACTAGCTGGACGTGGAAGTGTTGTTGCTGAAGGTACTGAAATTGGAGCGGACTTCTCAGGCTCAATTATCATTTTTGTACCGAGTAGTTGCATGCATAACGAAGCTAGATGTTTGAACTATGAATCTGTTTTGCAGGAGAAGTATGAGGTTGTGCTTGAGAAGATCTCCAGGCTGGAGGAGATGGCTTCTCTATTCATTTATTTTCTCCCTGAAGGTAAGTACAGTGTGCAATGCACTCTATCTTTTGGAGGATAACAAAAAACCAACTTCAGTACTCTCTTAAGACAACCATGTGTATTATACACGGATGTCCGCTAAGTATTTTGGGAAGGGAATGAACAACTCTTTCAGAATAACAAACAAGTGCTACAATATAAGGAATAAGTACGTACATCTTATATTTTTTTCACCTTGAAGAGCACATTACATTTGTTACGAGTTGAAACAATTTGTGTAGTTTATATTGAAAAGGCATCATGAAGGTGACGTAGATGTTTTTTTTAAATAATCTGATATCTTTTGTTTTAAATCACATAGCACAAAGGTATTCTGCTAGCTATATAAAAATAGTAATATTAGAACTAGACGTATATTCTTTTTAGCTATGCCCTCCGTCCCAAAATAAGTGTCTCGACTTTGTACTAAAGTTGAGACACTTATTTTGGGATGGAGGAAGTGCATTATTATAGTAGTTGTAAATACTAAATAGAAAACTTTCAAGTCTTCCATTTTTTCCAAACTGTTCATCGTATGAGACATAACAAAAAGCATTTGATCCATTGATGTGCAATACCAGACTCTATACTAACTTATATTTTTGGTCAACATAATTAAACCTGTCAATAATCAATCTACTCTGTAAAAATGAAGGCTTGCAACTATTATATGACAACAATGTTGTTTTTGGTACCTTCTCCTTCAGTTATGTGCAATTTGCGTTCGATTCCAATTTGCTGGTTTACAAATCTTATATATTTGTATCTTTGTCAAATGAAGTATGAGCTGCTATGTAACATTAAAGAACTCTGTTTATCCAGTCCTTTGTTGTGATGTATTTGCTAGCATGGGATGTCGGATTCAGAGCAACAAGGCGACTAAAGGATGGGGTTATCGCAAGGAGGCACACACATGGATGATCGGTGAGGTCGCTAGAGCTTATGAGGTGGAGTGAGGAACAAGAGCAGAACGGATTCTGTCGCCATGATGTTGAATGGGATGTGCACCACTGTTTTTGTGCCTATATTAAAGTATATTTGTGTGATGAGCAGCTACAGCTTGTGTTTGCAAATTTGTTCCTTTTTAGCTTTAACCATTTTTTGTGAAGAGAATATTTTGTAAACCAGTGCAAACTTTGCCTGAATTACCATCCATTTGGCAAAATGTTAAAGCAGATTAGATCATTCCTCGCAATAAGCATTGGAGTGAAGTTTCAACCCATTGATTCTATATGTCCTGTCCAGTACCTTTTGTGCTAAGGGGCAGTGTTTGTGTCCGAATACTAATGCTAGATGTTCTCTTCAAAAGCAAAATTAAAATGATTATATTTTAACATTTGACCTTCAAATGGTTTGCATGCTCATTGGAAATAGTAACGTACTTCGAGTTATATCTGAATTAATGCAATTGTTGTTGCGTAGCGACGCACTTATTAGTATACCAAATAGCCATGACCTTATAGTTTTACCGTCTCTGCTGTCATTGTGTTTGGATTTTCCTTATTATGTTTCTACTCTTAGTACTTGCTCTCTCATGTTCATGCTCTTAGTACTGAACTTAATGCCAATATAAGCTTTTATGTTCTCATAACGCACTGGACTCGATGCGGCTTTATAATCTCACGACTATATTAAACTTGATGATGTCTTGCTTTTGGTACAACTGAATTTTTTTTCTTTTTCTTGAACCAGAGAATTCGTTGTCCTGTTGAATACGTGTGCTAAACAATGTTTCCTACTTACTTGATCATTATATGCTTGACCCAAACGTTGGGACCGGCACCCTCGCGCCAAGGCGCGGTACCGATCTAGTGTATATTTAGGTGGACCAGGAAGTGTTGACGATAGCCCACACACTCCACAGCTGATCCCACGCGACAATTTTCATGCGTTGGGAAGAGACCATTGGGACACGAGCATGTTACTGTATAATGTAACTCTCTTTTACCAGATTATTAATAATATATCCCTCCCATACTCAAACGGGGACACAAACCCAGTCCAACTGTTGTAGGAACGAGTACGCTTACTACATCAAAGTTGTCGAAGGATGTAGAAATGCCACGGGCGGCCACATTATCAAAATCTAGGCAACATTGAATAATACTTTCATTTGTATGCGTGATCATGCAGACATTGTTGCTTCTACGCACGCAAATCGGGCGTGGATGATTGAAATTGCTAGGGCACGACGATTAAACCTGATTCTAGGATCGTAGACGTTATATTTTGCAATGTACAATTTAAAATGCGATGTTTATCAGGAATAGCATTGTGCAACTCATGTACCACAGTTGAATTGAAGTAAATAAACAATGCATGATTCTATCAACATTCCAAAGAGTGCAAATTAATTTACATATGATAGTGAATGATCGAATTGATCACTAGAGGGAGGGGGTGAATAAAAGACTAAAAATTGTAATTTAATTTTGAATTCTACGGAATGTGCGAATAAATTAAGTTCTCTACACATGCAATCGATGATGAGAACAACCTATATGGCAAATAAGCTAGAACCAAAGGTAAGCAATGCAACCAGCTAATTAGCAAGGCAACAAACATGTAAAGTATATAAGCGGTACGGTAAAAGAGAAACCAAAAGTGAGTTAGGGACATGGATGGATCCCGAATTCATACTCTATGAGGAGAGCTAATCGCCGTTGGAGAGGTGCCGAGGCCAAAGCTCCGAAGCGCCACCAAATGGATCAACCTAATCTCCCTTTTGAGTCACTTCTAACATATGATTCTTTGTGATCCCTAGCTAGTCGCTCCATTGACAATATTCTATGTGCTCGGTGTCGTGAGGAGAGTGGGGATCCAACTAACCCAGTTAAGTCCGAATCTGAAACACCTTATGATTGAAGCATGGAGAGGCGAAGCAACAAAATCAAATGTTGAAGCAATACCTAACTCGATCAAGGGGGGGGGACTTTTATACGATGGAGAGAATTAATTATGTATCGAATTATCATAAATTGTCCTGAATGAACCACCCGCATATAAATGCACTCTGATTTCTCCCCACCATAATATTTAGCTTAGGAGACAAACAATTGGCAAGGACCTTTACTATGATGTCGTCGAAACCGGGGGAGAGACTGATCAAGTGGAAGTGTCATCCCATGGCGCCATCCTTTTTGGTCGATGCTTGTTTCCACCTATATAACAACCCATACCCCCACTCACACACCCCCTTGGAAGGTTTGCAACAAGTGGTAACTCTCTTAACCCAACCAATGTATCAATAGGTAGACATGATGAACACCCCTAGCATCACCAAGGTGCACATAAGAAAAAGTTAAGAACTCCTCTTATGACCTCTAATGACTCTATTGAGATTGTCAATCTCACAAACCTTGATAGTTGCAAACAGTCATGAGCAAAAAATGTGTTCGAAAGTCTTTTAAAGTTTTAAAATTAAGTACAAAAAACAAATATACCTTTTTAGTACAAAAAACATATAAAATCAAATTTTAACATCATTGAAATATTCATTTACTATCTACTACTTATATTAATAATAATAATAATATTATTATTTTATCATTACTTATAGAAAACACGGGTTTGGTGAATCCAAATGATACAGGTCACTGAACTGTCGGGGAACGCAGTATTTCAAAAAATATACCTACGATCACGCAAGATCTATCTAGGAGAAGTATAGCAACGAGCGGGGAGAGTGTGTCCACGTACCCTCGTAGACCGAAAGCGGAAGCATTTAGTAACGTGGTTGATGTAGTCAAACGTCTTCACGATCCAACTGATCCAAGTACCGAAAGTATGGCACCTCCGTGTTCAGCACACGTTCAACACGATTGTCGGCGTTCTGGGAACGGGGGTCCCAGACTTGCCTGCCTGCGGCCCGCGGCGTGGCTGAGCCAGCAGGCCGTACGGCCCATCTTCATCAACAAAGCATCCAAGACCCTCGCGAGGGTCCAAGCCTCGCGAGGCGGACGACGCAAGATCTCTTCTAGAGTAGCCTAGCCAGACAGGCTCACGAGGAGCGGAGATATCAAGGCGGGGCAAACCTCACGAGACCCTCGTGACGTGAGCCATGACGCACGGCAGCAGGCGGGCGCCAGCGCGCGCAGCGTCCTTATTTCCTCTTTGGTGCTAAGGAGGCAAGCGCGGGCGAAGAGTACCAAGGCATCAGGCAAAGGTTGCTATTTTGGTGCAACGAGACCAAGACCAGGAGGACGACAAGACGGAGGTCATCATGGAGCCCAAGACGGCGTCACCACCAGAGCCTTTGGCAGGCGAAGACCACTTTTGTCAGGATAGCTTGTACTAGTTGTCCCCCTTCGAATTAGCCCGCCATTGTTGGTTCCTTCTCGCTCGATATTTGGGAAGAGGACCAGGGCCAGTATAAATAGGACTAGCCACCACCTTAGAGAGGGGACGGATCATTCAGACCACCCTCACACACACAAGCTCACCGAGCTCGAGAACACCTCAACCTCAGGAGGTTGTTCCTCCCTTGTACTGTTCATCATCAGCCCTAGAGGCAATCCACCACCACCACACTAGAGTAGGGTATTACACCACAACGGTGGCCCAAACCAGTATAAATCTTGTGTCTTTCCGTGTTGCGAGTTCGTCGAGTTCGTCCGCGAGATCTTAGTGAGCTAGGGCGTCGATTGGTGGGAAGGAAAGACTTCGCGCGCACCCCAGTGTTCGAACCTTAAGGGTTTGTCGGAACCCCATATCCGACATTTGGCGCGCCAGGTAGGGGTGCGCCATAGCCTCCCTTCCATCAATTGTCGCTCCATCGCTCCTTCGTCCCCATGACGGACGCTCGCCGTGCTCGAGCTGAGCGTCGGGCTGCCCTCACCGCCCGCGTTGCTCAGACGGCTCCCGTCGGCGGGCCACATCGCCGTTCTCTGTCCCCCGCCGCCAACGCTGCCACCGGTCCGGCGGGGAACGAGCAGTAGGCGTCCTCGCCACATCCTTCGGTGCGGCAGGACGGCCGCACCGCCACTCCATCGCTGACCCCTGCCGGTTCTTCATCTCACGCGCATCGCGCTCCCATGGAGGCACGGGCTGCGCTCCTCGCAGCGAACGAGCTCATGCGCTACCGCCCCATCGACGACCTCTATGAGGAGTGGCTCGAACGCGTCGCCGATCTCTCCCGCGCCGCGGGGGGCTCTCCGACGCTGTCCCACTCTCTGCCTCCCCCTCAACCAGCCGCGGGCGACGGGGCTCATGGCGCGCCTCCACCACCTCAGCCCCAAGACGTCGCCTTGGCACCAAGGCGCGCGGCTCCGCGACGTGATCCGCCGCGCCCGGCGCCCGTCGCGAAGAGAGAAGCTGCCAAGAAATTCCGCGGCCGCGAGAAGCTGCACCTACGCTCCCCATGCCACCTCGTCAAGACCGCGCACCACCCGCAGCAGCGCAGCGCGGGCCTCGTCAAGACCAAGCTCCACCTCCAAGGCGGGCCCCGGCAACCATGGATGGCTGCCGCGCCTTCACTCCCGAGCTGTGTAGCGTCGCCTGGCCGGGCAAGTTCAAGCCGGATCTGCCTCCTCGCTACGATGGTACCGCCGACCCAGCGGAGTTCCTGCAGCTCTATGAGCTGAACCTCGAAGCAGCCAACGGCGACGAAAAGGTCATGGCGAACTGGTTTCCCATGGCTCTCAAGGATGGAGCTCGCTCCTGGCTCCTGAACCTGCAGCACGGCTCAATCTCCTCCTGGGACAAGATGCGCGACCGCTTCGTTGCCAACTTCCAGGGCACTCACGACCGCCCTCCGGCCACGGGTGATCTACGCCTCATCAGGCAGCAACCGGGAGAGACCCTCCAGAAGTACATCCTGCGCTTCAACAACACTCGCCTCAAGATCCCCAAGGTCACGGACGAGGCCATCATCTCCGCGTTTTCCGACGGCGCCCGCGATGTCAAGATGAAGGAAGAGCTCGCCATCCACGAGGAGCTCTGCACATCTCAGGAGCTATTCAACCTGGCGAACAGGTGCGCAAGAGCTGAGGAGGGGCACCTCTCTCTCCTTGAGCTGCCAGCCGTGGGCGCAGAGGAGAAGAAGGCCAAGGCCAAGGACGTGAAGTGCAAGGAGGTAGCTGTGCTCGCAGCAGAGCCCGACGTCAAGCGGGGCAGAGATCAGCCCGAGTCATCCAAGAACGGCCGACCATTCTGCGCCTTCCACAACCTGAACACCCACAACACCAGTGACTGTCAAGAGCTCAGAGCCATACGAGAAGGACGCTACGGTCGACGCCCCGAGCGCAACGACCGGGGCTACAGCCATGGAGGAGGACATGGAGGCGGACGCTGGGACGACCGTGGCCTGCGCCAGGAGTAGCGCGACCGACCTCACGAGGACCGCTGGCAGGACCAGCCTCGTGAGGGCGCATGGAGGGACCCGCCTCATGAAGATCGCCCCCAGGGCAACGCCAGTCTTCCCCCGCTATCGCCACCAAGAAGGAATGACGACCACCACCAGGACGAGGGGGTTGGGGGCTTCCAGGAGCCGCGCGCGATCGCCTGCATCTTGGGCGGCGCCCAAGCCCCAGCCTCCCAGCGCATCTTCAAGTAGTTTTCTCGCGAGGTGAACGCGACGCTCCCCAAGCTCGAGGCCACGCGCCCGCTCAGGTGGTCCCAATGCGCCATCACCTTCAACTCGGCGGATCAACTCAAGTGCGCAGCCATCACTGGCACCCTCCCCATGTTGTGTTCCTCGGTCATCAGCAATGTGCAGGTCACCAAGACCCTCATCGACGGCGGCGCAGGGCTCAACATCCTATCCATCGACACGTTCAACAACCTCCAAGTGCCATATGAGCAGCTCCAGCCCACCAAGCCTTTCTCAGGAGTGACCGACGGCTCCACCATGCCGATAGGGCAGGTCCGCATGCCTGTCACCTTCGGGAAGCGCAAGAACTACCGCACCGAGCTCATCGACTTCGACGTCGCGCACATCCGCCTGCCGTACAATGCCATCCTCGGCTATCCAGCCCTGGCCAAGTTCATGGTAGTCACTCATCACGGCTACAACGTTCTCAAGATGCCAGGAAGCGGAGGAATCATCACGGTCCTGTGTGAAGAGAGGGATGCGGTGTGCTCCCTCGAGCGCACCTTTCAAGCTGCAGCAATCGACAACCCCGACAGCAGAAATGAAGGCCCTCTGGAGGCCGTCCCCAAGAAGCAGCCACGCCGTGCAGGACCTCAGGAGGATGGCATCGCGGCAGGAGCCACGTCGGGGTTAGCGCCTGCTCTAGGGGCGCCTCCCTCCGTCGCATAGGAAGGCGTGCCCGGCGCCCTCCTCAGGCAGGGCTCGGGGGCTCTCTTCTGGAGGGCCTCAGACCTTGCCAACATCACAAGGGAGGCGCTCGGGCACCACTTGGAAGCGTGCTTCATGGCACGTGACCCTTAGGAGAGCACAGGGCAAGGAGTGCCCACCACTCAGGAGTTCATCACCAAGACCATCCAGGAACTGCAAGAAGCAAGAGCCATGCGCGGCAACGACCGCCCACAAGGCGCAGCTTCGCATCCTGGCGAGGATGCTGGGCTGCGTGTCTGCATCGACATCGCAGGGCTCAACAGGGCCGCTTCTCAGGAGTGTTTCTGGCCTTCGCGTGTGGGCCGCTGCGAGGGCCCACCGCACAGTTACGTTCGTATGCCATTTGGCTTGCCGAGCGTGGCGTCGGCCTATCAGCGCAACATGCGACGTGTCCTGGCGGCTCAGGAAGCCAGGTACCATGCTGTTCTGGAGGAGATGGAGACGGTCTTCAGGGAACCTCCCAAGCGCCCAAAGCCTCCCAAGGCTCAGGGTTCTGGCGGCTCATGAGGAGTCATTTCTTCAACGCACGCCTTTAGCTGCACCAACTCTACTTCGTCTACAGAACCAGGTGACATCTTCCAAGCTCGTTTAGCTGGGAGCACCCCTCGGGCTGCATTATTCCCAGGCCGCGTGGGTCCGTCCCTGCGGCATGTATCCCTTTTGCGTATGTCTTCAGCTTACCTTGTTGGGGCGCCCCTCGGGCTGCATCATCCCCAAGCTTCTCGGGCCGGACCCGGTGGCATGCATCTTCCTGCATTTATCCAAGATGATCTGCTCTCCATGCTTAACCTGCCAACTGCTATCACCTGCTCGATCATCATCCCCCCGGGCCTCCACACAGGCACGGCACTGGTGCATGGGTCCGTCCCTGCCACGCCGACAAATCAGAGTGGTCGAGCTCTGGCTCGCGGCACGCCCCGCGCACGTCACCTCACCAGGCCCTCAGTGCCTTCTTCTCATCCAAAGCAACCAGAGGCAGGCTGACAGCTGTAACGGAAAACCGTGTTTCTTCTTGTGCCTATTCGCAGGGATCCCAAGGGAAGAATAGCAGGCGGCACCGCGAGTCTCCTTTCCTCTCGTGCAATTCGCTTGCGCGCTAAAGGGGGGCACCTGAGCATCGCGACTCAGGAGCTCTTACTGGCTCTCCAGCCCTCACCCCCTGGCCTTGACCACGGCATCACGACCTGGCATACCAGCGGTGGCTGAGCTCGCTCGAGGGCCGGGACCTGAGGACGTAGAGCACTAAGGAGAGCATGAGGGGAGGGAAACTCGTATGGGCCAGCCTAGCTATGCCGCACGAAATAGGCACGCAGCCCTAGTGCAACGTCAGGAGTTGCCACAAGATCAACGAGATAAGTCCCGCACTCGAATTGGCTAAATGTTTGGGCCTAATGGTCACTCACGCCTTGCCGCAGCCCCGTTGAGGCCACATCAACTCCCTTTCTCACCTTACCATGGCTGCTTGAGCGCTAAGGGGGACCTCCTAAGCATCGCGCCTCAGGGGCTCTTACTGGACCTCGGGCCGCACACCTCCTGGCCTTGACCACGGCACGCGACCTGGCATACCAGCGACGGCTGTAGCTTGCCTGGGGACCGGGACCTGTCGACGTAGAGCAACAAGCTATCGCGAGGAAAGAAAGGGGGGACCGAGCCTTAACGGGACAAGCGTTCACCAAATTCTCATAATAAGGACGATAAGCACAAAGGACATTACGGACCATTACATGCCCCCACGGGGTAATTCATGATTCATTGCAGGAAACAAAAGCCGATACTAAGGGGAATTCTATCTACATCCTCCCGCCATCATCAACAGTGGGACACGGGAGGCCGGCGCCAACCCCATCCAGATCAGTGGCGGCGACGACCGGACGCCGCAGCTCTGCTCCGAGCGCGGCGAGAGCTCGGGGGCACGTAGCTGTCGTCGCTCGTCTCCAGAGTCTCATAGAGCTCAGGAGAGCTGCTGGACTCCCAAGGGCTGCTACTGCTGGAGTGGTCGCGAGCGGGGCGTGCATCAGCCTCACGCTCCTCTCCGGAGCAGCACTCCAGGCGGCGGCCCTCAGCATCGAAGACCTTGAAGAAGAGCGTGGAGACACCGTCGTACTCAAAGTGGACCGCGAGGGCGCCCCTCGCATGGCAGACCCGCGCGATCTCGCCCCAGCCGCGCGTCATGAAGATCTTGCCGGTGGGGACCGCTTCGATCTCTGCTCCGGTCGTTGTAGCGCTGCAGTCGGCGTGCTGCAGCCAGAGCTTGAGAGGCCCCCTCGGCGGCATCATGTTGGAGAAGAACCGTGGGAAGTGGATCCAGGACCTCGGAGGCATCGGCGCCCACAACACCAACTCGCGCGAGGAGTCCACGGCGTGAACCCCAGGGGCGACGGCACGCGTCGCCGTGGCGCGGCGACCCTAGATGCGGCGTGGGCGGCGCTGCTCGTCACTCTGTCCTCCCGAGCCCTCGGCTTGGGCGTACAAGGGCAGCGGGTACCCGGGAGGAGGCCGCTCGCACCAAGGCCGCGACACCACCTGCATCGCCGATTCATCGCGGCGATGGATCGACCTCTTCTTCGGCGGAAGAGGCCCAGGATCATCACGGGGAGCCTTTCCTTTCTCTTTGGTAGAGAAATTTTTGATGGGCGCCATTGTTGTTGGCAGTGGAGCAAGGAGGAAGAAGCAAGCAAGCGAGGAAGAGATGGGAAACGGGGGCTCCGCCCCCTCCCCATTTATAACAAGAGAAGGCCAACCAACATCTCCCATGATCGCACGTAATGATGGTTTTCCTTGCATGTCGCAGGGACTTGTCAAGTCAAGCAGTTGCCGAGGCAACACAGAGAAGCGGAGACGCCCACGTCCAGTCAACCGCCACGCGTCAATCAAGGCCGCAGGTTTTGGCGCCCGCGGTGCTCCGTACTTGGCCCTTCGCTTCGCCGTGAAGCCAAGCCCGAGCGCACCTTGGGCCCGGGGGATACTGTCGGCGTTCTGGGAACGGGGGTCCCCAGACTTGCCTGCCCACGGCGTTGCTGAGCCAGCGGGCCGTACGGCCCATCTTCACCAACAAAGCATCCAAGACCCTTGCGAGGGTCCAAGCCTCGCGAGGCGGACGACGCAAGACCTCCTCTGGAGTAGCCTAGCCAGGCAGGCTCACGAGGAGCGGATATATCAAGGCGGGGCAAACCTCACAAGACCCTCGTGACGTGAGCCATGACGCATGGCACCAGGCGGGCGCCAGCGTGCCCAGCGTCCTTGTTTCCTCTTTGGTGCTAAGGAGGCAAGCGCAGGCGAAGAGTACCAAGGCATCAGGAAAATGTTGCTATTTTGGTGCAACGAGACCAAGACCAGGAGGACGACAAGATGGAGGTCATCGTGGAGCCCAAGACGGCGTCACCACCAGAGCCTTTGGCAGGCAAAGACCACTTTTGTCAGGATAGCTTGTACTAGCTGTCCCCCTTTGAATTAGCCCGCCATTGTTGGCTCCCTTCCCGCTCGATATTTGGGAAGAGGACCAGGGCCAGTATAAATAGGACTAGCCACCACCTTAGAGAGGGGACGGATCATTTAGACCACCCTCACACACACAAGCTCACCGAGCTCGAGAACACCTCAACCTCAGGAGGTTGTTCTTCCCTTGTACTGTTCATCATCAACCCTAGAGGTAATCCACCACCACCACACTGGAGTAGGGTATTACACCACAACGGTGGCCTGAACCAGTATAAATCTTGTGTCTTTCTGTGTTGCGAGTTCGTCGAGTTCGTCCGCGAGATCTTAGTTAGCTAGGGCATCGATTGGTGGGAAGGAAAGACTTCGCGCGCACCCCAGTGTTCGAACCTTAAGGGTTTGCCGGAACCCCACATCCGACAACGATGACGTCCCTCGAGCTCTTGATCCAGTTGAGGACGAGGGAGAGTTCCCTCAGCATGACGGCGTGGCAACGGTGATGATGAAGTTACCGGCGCAGGGCTTCGCCTAAGCAATACGACGATATGACCGAGGTGTTAACTGTGGAGGGGGACACCGCACATGGCTAGGAACAATTGATGTGTGTTCTAGGGGTTCCCTCCCCACGTATATAAAGGAGGGAGAGGGAGGAAGGCAGCCTAGGGCGTGCCCAAGTAGGACGAATCCTACTTGGGCTCCTAGTCCAAATCACCCCTCCCCCTACCATATTTGGACAAGGGGAAAGAAAGGAAGGGGGAGGGGGAGGAAGTAGGAGTCCTACTTCATACTTTCCTTTTCCTCCTCTCCTTTCCCTTTCTCCCCACGTGGCTGGCCCTATAGGAGGCGCACCAGCCCCTTGTGGGCTGGTGTGTTCCCTTACTTGGCCCATTAAGCCCATATCTTTGCCGGGGGTTGCCCGGAACCCCTTCCGTTGACGCGGTATCACCCGTAACACTTCCGGTGTCCAAATACCATCGTCATATATATGAATCTTTACCTCTCAACCATTTCGGGACTCCTCTTCATGTCCTTGATCTCATCCAAGACTCCGAACAAACTTCGGTCATCAAATCACATAACTCATAATACAAATCGTCATCAAACGTTAAGCGTGCGGACCCTATGGCTTCGAGAACTATGTAGACATGACCGAGACACATCTCCGGTCAATAACCAATAGCGGAACCTGGATGCTCATATTGGCTCCTCCATATTCTATGAAGATCTTTATCGGTTAAACCGCATAACAACATACGTTATTCCCTTTGTCATCGATATGTTACTTGCCCGAGATTCGATCATCGGTATCATCATACCTAGTTCAATCTCGTTACTAGAAAGTCTATTTACTCATTCCGTAATGCATCATCCCGTGACTAACTCATTAGTCACATTGCTTGCAAGGCTTATAGTGATGTGTATTATCGAGAGGGCCCAGAGATACCTCTGTGATACACGGAGTGACAAATCCTAATCTCAATCTATGCCAACCCAACAAACACCTTCGGGGACATCTATAGAGAATCTTTATAATCACCCAGTTACATTGTGACGTTTGATAGCACACAAGGTGTTCCTCCAGTATTCGGTAGTTACATAATCTCATAGTCAGAGGAACATGTATAAGTCATGATGAAAGCAATAGCAATAAAACTAAACGATCATTATGCTAAGCTAACGGATGGGTCTTTGATAATCCACAAGTATAGGGGATCGCAACAGTTTTCGAGGGTAGAGTATTCAACCCAAATTTATTGATTCGACACAAGGAGAGCCAAAGAATATTATCAAGTATTAACAGTTGAGTTGTCAATTCAACTGCACCTGAAAGACTTAATATCTGCAGCAAAGTATTTAGTAGCAAAGTAATATGGAAGTAGCGGTAACGGTGGCAAAAGTAACAGTAGCATTTTGTAGTAATTCTAAAAGTGGCAACGGTAAAGTAACTAAGCAGAGATCAATATGTGAAAAGATCGTAGGCAATGGATCAGTGATGGATAATTATGTCGGATGCGATTCCTCGTGCAATAGTTATAGCATAGGGTGACACAGAACTAGCTCCAGTTCATCAATGTAATGTAGGCATGTATTCCGAATATAGTCATACGTGCTTATGGAAAAGAACTTGCATGGCATCTTTTGTCCTACCCTCCCGTGGCAGCGGGGTCCTATTGGAAACTAAGGGATATTAAGGCCTCCTTTTAATAGAGTACCGGAACAAGGGACATGGTGTTTACCTAGGTTCGGACCCTCTCTATGGAGGTAATACCCTACGTCCTGCTTGATTGATATTGATGAATATGAGTATTACAAGAGTTGATCTACCTCGAGATCGTAGTGGCTAAACCCTAGAGTTCTAGCTTGTATGGCTATGATAACGAGTCTCCTATCCGGACCAAGTCCTCCGGTTTATATAGACACTGGGAGGATCTAGGGTTACACAAGGTCGGTTACAAAGAAGGGAATCTACATATCCAGTCACCAAGCTTGCCTTCCACGCCAAGGAGAGTCCCATCCGGACACGGGTGCAGTCTTCGGTTTTTGTATCTTCACATCCCATCAGTTCGGCCCATGGCTAATAGGCCGGACGCCTGGGGACCCCTTAGTCCAGGACTCCCTTAGTAGCCCCCGAACCAGGCTTCAATGATGAGGTGTTCGGCGAGCAGACTGTCTTCAGCATTGCAAGGCGGGTTCCTCCTCCAACGTCTTCCAAGTAATGTGTTCGGCTTTCAATTCAATGCCGCACCCCTCAGTTTATGTGCATTTATGACTTCATCCTCCACGTGTCGGGCGAATGTGGGTGGCCAGGGTATTTTTTGCAAATAACACCCTAGCCCTGCAAGAAAGAATGTCTATTTAAAGGGATTGGATCTCAGATCCTTTCGGCATCACGCGGAGAAAATCCTCAGATACTTGCAGGTGAAACCATTCCAACATGGCCAACATTCCCAGCTCATCTTCCCGTTCCAACCTAGAGAGAGGCGAGTGGAAGAGGTGCTCCGTGCCCCACAGCCAATTGGTGAAGCTGCAAACGCAGGGATTTCTCCCTCCTGTTGATCCGGTCCCTGTTCGAGCAGGACTGGCCTCCTTCAACGGCAAAACCCAGGCGGAGGATTTCCCCAATCCGTCTGTGGGAGAACGAGTGTGCTTCGTCCCCTATCTGCTGAGAGGCGTGGGATTTCCAATTCACCCATTCCTCCGAGGGCTTCTGCAGTACTACGGCCTCCAGCTGCATAATTTTACCCCAGCCTCCGTCCTGCACATCGCGGGTTATGTCGCTTTAGGCGAACTATTCCTGGGTTGCGAGGCCCATTTCAATTTGTGGAGAAGACTGTTCTGCCCCGTCCCTCGCAATCAAGGTGGGTCAATTTTTTAAGTGGGAGGAGCCAAAGTGTGGCACACCGCCAGGACCGGATACCTGTCCGGCACGCCAAAGAAAGCTCCCAAAGAGTGGCATTCCGAATGGTTCTACATCGACGACGTCTCTCTACCCGACCCCGTCCGCATGAGCCTGCCCAAGTTTTCAAATGCTCCGTTGATGAAACGCCATAGCTGTCATCCTCGGAGCCTCGAGGAAGAGGATAGTGCAGAGATCAGCCTGCTGCTGGGCAAGATTAAGACGCTTGCCCAGTCCGGATTGTCAATAGCCGAGGTGATGGCGATTTTGATAACGCGGGGGGTCCAGCCACTTCAATACAGAGGGCTGCCCATGTGGCATTATAATGGAGAAGACGACGCCTCACGCTATGGCCGAAAGGGCCCGAAGACTCCTGCCACCCTAGCCAAAATACTGGCTGAGCTGTATAAAGGGGAGAAGGAGGAGTTCACCCGTCTCCAAATTCGAGACGGGGTTTCCATGTATAATCCTCCCAGCTGGGTAAGGTTCAACTCCACTATTTTATTCTTGTCCCTGAATCATTCTTGACAGGTAGCATCTTATCTTGCTCATAATAGGAATGGCGAAAGGCTGTCGAGGGGATCCATGACTCTGCCCCTCAGCCGGAGAATCGCAACCGGGATCTCGACCCCAGATATGAGGAAGATCCGGACATATTTGTGGAGCTTGAGGATGGAATATTCTATCAGATGAGCTACGACGGTAAATATGTACCCATCATCGCCAATTACCCCAGCCTCCTTCTTGCTTCACGTGTAAGTAATCCAAAGACACCTTATCCAAAAGAGTTTTCTCATTCCTCCTTACCCACCGCACTGTCCTGTGCTTAGAAGGGGAAGCGTTCGACGCGCCATGCTGCCCCGGGAGCATCTTCGAAGAGAGTGTCCCCCATACCAGGCAAGCCTTCTAAGAGGAAGGCAAACGAAGATACGGCTGAGCCTTCATCAAAGAGGTATGAATTTGCAAGTATGCACCTTTGCAGTCACATCCAACTGTGACCTTTCCGTTTACCATGTATCGGGAAAAAGGTGTGCCGGACTATACCCGGGGGTCCGGCCGGTCATACTTCCCACAGCCAGGATTCAAATCCTACCATGAAGACGGGGGCTAATGCGGGGGTGACGCCGGACTGTCCTCCAGCCGAGGACTCGGATGATGTATTCGTCACCAACTCGGAAGTGGAGAGCGCCATGAATCATCCGCGCCGCAGGGCCGTTTTACGAGACCCTGACTTTTCAGAAGAGTCATTTAACGCCTTCAACTCGGCCGATGCATATATCTGAGCTGTTCGAGATGGGCTTAATAGAGCCACAAAACAGTATTTAAAACATGTGCAGGTAAGTTTGTTTTGTCTGACTATGATAACCATATGCCAGTAGCCCCCGAGACTTAAAGTAGTTGAAACAACTGATTTAAGGATCAATGTACAACCAGGTGCTTACGGAGAAGAACACCATGTTAACTCAGGAACTAGAAAAGTGTCGGTGCCAGCTCTCTGCTGCCAATGCCGAACTAGAGAAATCCAAGAAGGCATCCCCTGGTAATGTTTCCCTCCATTGAGAGATCATAATTGTACACTAATAATGCTAATCTAGTTGCTTATCGTTTTATTGGATCGTTAGACCAACTGCGGGAGCAGCTGGACGCCGCTCGAGGCGAAGAACACGAAGCCAAAAAACTGCTAGCAGCGGGCGAAGAGCTGAAATACGTGCGAGCTTAGCTAGCTGACTCCGTGAAGGAGAACAAAAAACTGCGAGGCGACATATTCAGTATGTGGCCGCATTTATCTTATAACAGTTTGGAAGTAACCATAGCTGATATAGCTGTGATTGTAGGTGTATTGATGGGCCGCCCTGAAGAGGAGGTGTTCGGATCATCAAGTGATCTTCTGCAAGAGCTGTCGCAGTTGCACGAACAAGCTCGGCAGGCAATGCGGAGTGTAGCCAAGGCCTTATGGCCATCCGACTCCCCTCCAGGGAGTATGGAGAGACTTGTAGAGCTGTTCAAGGGAGCGCGACAGCGTATCCGACTGTTGAAGATATCGGCCTGCCGAGAGGGTGTGCGAGAAGCCTGGGCCATGATAAAAATGCGGTATACCAGGCTGGATCCGAATCACATGGCCCGGGTTGGACCGCTAGGGTCAAATGGGGAAGAAATTCCCGTTAGTTTAGTATATGGCCAAGTTGAGGTGGCTGCTAGATACTCACAACAGGATTGTAAGTTAGACCGCCTGTTGGACGGTATAGAGGAGGAAGTTTTTGAGTCCTAAGTGACTATGTACTTTCCTTCTAGCTGGATAATAAAAACAATTGTCATGGCCGACCTTTTCGCTTCGACATCTGGACCCGAAGGTGCGGAGTGTTTCCGAATACCCTAACGGTAGAATATACCGGGGCATGCATGGGAACGAGGCGTAGGGGTCGTAGTTGCTTGAACAGACAATGTCTATCCGGCTAGTTATGTTATATTACATTATGTAAGAAACATCTTCCAGAGAGAATAGTTCCTTTAAGGGTTCCTTTCCCTGGGTGTGCATGCGTTTAATGTGCATGTCCGAATTGTGATTGAAAAAATCACAGAGTAAGTAACTTCTGGGGTTCCATAATGGAATGAATGCGGGGACATCTTAAATTCGCCGACCGAATATTCCCTTAAGAACGCTAGCTTTCGGCTTGACCCAGTCTGAGGTTCAGATCCGGATGACCCGACAGTAACAATCGCAGAGGTGCTCCCTTTATGCCCTAGCCGAACTAACGGGAACGTTGGGCATAAGCACAGGAGCCAGGCAACCCATCCTGGCCAAAACTTAAGTCATATCGATGCATATAAGGCGAAGAAAAGGTACATATGGAAAAATGCATATGTGGTGAGCTTGATGCTCAAAGGATAATAGCAAGCTTCTGTACGAGAAGCCCCCAGGTAAAATGAATGTACATATGCGGAGATGTACGCATCAGGTAAGGACGGTCTAGCCGTACTGAAACCGTAAGGCTAAAGAGAAAAACGAAAGAAAAAGATAAAAAAGTGAAAAGAGAAAAAAATAACGTTAATAACAAGAGGGAAGAGACGAACACAGAGTTCGGCGCTAGGCATAAAATCGTCGTAGTCTGGCCGCATTCCAGGGGTTCGACTCTAGATGATTGTCTGACGCATCACGCAGGCGGTACGCTCCTCCGGTGAGAACTTCGTCAATGATGAAGGGACCCTCCCACTTGGGCTTGAGTTTGTCCTTTTTCTTCTCCAGCAGGCATGGAACGAGTTCACCAACGTTATAAGTCTTGGCCCGCACTTCTATGCTTTGATACCTGCGAGCCTGCTGTTGATAAAACGTGGAACAGGCTGTTGCGATGTCGCGCTCCTCCTCCAAGGCATCTAGGTTGTCCTGCCGATCAAGCTCGGCTTCTCTCTCTTCGTACATGCGCACTCGAGGTGAGTCATGAATAATATCGCAGGGTAACACTGCTTCTGCACCGTACACCATGAAGAAATGTGTATATCCAGTAGTGCGGTTGGGCATGGTCCGCAGCCCCCAGAGTACGGAGTCAAGTTCCTCCACCTAGTGCTTGCCTGATTCTTTCAAAGACCGCACTGTCTAGGTTCGATGCCGCTCATAATAAGACCATTAGCCCGTTCGACTTGACCGTTTGTCTGCGGGTGATAGACCGAGGTGTAATCGAGTTTAATACCTAGATTAGCACACCAAGTTTTAACTTCATCGGCTGTGAAATTAGAGCCATTCTCGGTTATTATGCTGTGTGGGACACCATAAGGGTGTACCACGCCAGATATGAAATCTATTATCGGCCCCGCTTCGGCCGTTTTGACCGGTTTGGCCTCTATTGACTTAGTGAATTTATCCACCATGACCAGCAGATACTTTCTCTTATGGCTTCCTCCTTTAAGGGGTCCGACCATATCGAGTCCCCAGACCGCAAAAGGCCAAGTGACGGGGATTGTTTGTAAGGCAGTGGGGGGCATATGGCTTTGGTTGGCAAAGAGTTGGCATCCGATGCAACGTTGGACAAGGTCCTGTGCATCTGCTCGGGCCGTCGGCCAATGAAACCCTATACGGAAGGCCTTGCTAACAAGGGCCCGAGCTGCGGCGTGGTGACCGCCGAGCCCGGCATGAATCTCGGCCAAGATCTTCCGCCCTCTTCCTCGGAGATACATCTTTGAAGAACTCCGGTAGCGCTTTTCTTATAGAGCTCTCCGTCATGAACCTTGTAGGCCTTTGAACGCCGGACAATGCAGCAGGCCTCATTCTGGTCCTCAGGAAGCTCCTTCCTGTTAAGGTAGGCCAGGAAGGGTTCGGTCCATGGGGCAATGACTGCCATGATGAGATGCGCCGACGGTGTTATTTCGGTGGCTGAGCCTCCGATGATGTCGGTGTTTTCGGAATCTGGGGTCATGTTCGGATCCAGACTAGTGTTGCCGTTTTCCCCCTGCCACACCACGGATGGCTTAAAAAGCCTTTCCAGAAAGATATTAGGTGGGACGGGGTCGCGCTTAGCGCCGATACGAGCAAGAACGTGTGCCGCTCGATTACTTTCTCGAGCCACATGATGGAACTCGAGCCCCTCGAACCGGGCCGACATTTTTATGACTCTGTTACGATAAGTTTCCATCTTCGGATCTTTGGCGTTAAAGTCTCCATTTATTTGAGATATTGCGAGGTTTGAGTTCCCGCGCACTTCTAGGCGTTGTATGCCCATGGAGACAGCCATCCGGAGACCATGCAATAAAGCCTCGTATTCGGCTGCATTATTGGAGTCTGTGTATAGTATTTGGAGTACATACTGAACGACGTCTCCAGTAGGGGACGTTAAAACGACGCCCGCTCCTAGCCCTGCCATCATTTTGGAGCCATCGAAGTACATAACCCAATTGTAATATGTGTCGTACTCTTTAGGGAGTACGGCCTTTGTCCATTCGGCAACGAAGTCAGCCAGTACTTGGGATTTAATAGCTCGACGTGGTTTGTATGTAATATCAAATGGAAGGAGCTCAATGGCCCAATTGGTAATCCGGTCCGTGGCATCACGGTTGTTTATAATGTCATTGAGTGGTACTTCGGAAGCCACCGTGATCGAACAATCCTGGAAGTAATGGCGGAGCTTTCAGGATGCCATGAAGACCGCGTATGCTATCTTTTGATAATGGGGGTACCGGGATTTGCATGGTGTAAGGACAGGGGATACGTAGTATACTGGCTTTTGAAGCGGGAATTTGTGTCCGTCCTGTTCTTGTTTGACGACGAGCATGACGCTCACCACCTGATGTGTTGCCGATATGTATAACAACATCGGTTCACCGACATTTTGTGGGGCCAGGATTGGGTTGCTCGCAAGAAGGATTTTTATTTCCTCCAGTCTGGTTGTTGCCGCGTTCGTCCAATCGAAGTGATTGGTTCGCCGTAGAAGACGATAGAGTGGCAGTGCCTTTTCTCCTAATCTGGAGATAAAGCGGCTTAGAGCTGCCACACAACCCGTGAGCTTTTGGACTTATTTAACGTCTGTTGGCGTAGCCAATTACGACAGAGCTCGGATTTTGGCTGGATTTGCTTCAATTCCTCTATTGGAAACGATGAAGCTCAGCAGTTTTTTGGCGAGGACGCCGAAAACGCACTCTTCAGGATTGAGCTTGATGTCATACGCACAGAGGTTATCGAATGTGAGACGTAAATCGCCTATCAATGTTTCGACGCGCCTGGTTTTGATGACGACGTCGTCCACGTAAGCTTCAACTGTCTTGCCGATCTGCTTCTCCAGGCATGTTTGAATCATGCGTTGGTATGTCGCGCCGGCGTTCTTGAGCCCGAGGGGCATGGTGTTGAAGCAGAATGGCCCATATGGGGTAATGAATGCTGTTGCAGCTTGATCGGACTCCTTTGTTTTGATTTGATGGTATCCGGAATATGCATCCAGGAAACACAATGAGTCGTGTCCTGCGGTAGCATCAATGATTTGATCAATGCGGGGGAGGGGGAAGGGATCCTTAGGGAAAGCCTTATTGAGGTCTTTAAAATTGATGCACAACCGCCAGGATTTATCCTTCTTTGGTACCATCACCATGTTTGCCAGCCAGTCCGGATGTTTTATTTCTCTGATGAATCCGGCCTCAATTAACTTGGCTAGCTCCTCCCCCATAGATTGACGTTTGGGTTCGGAAAAGCGCCACAGTGTTTGCTTGACCGGTTTATATCCTTTTAATATATTGAGGCTGTGTTCGGCCAACTCGCATGGGATTCCTGGCATATTAGAAGGGTGCCAGGAGAATATATCCCAATTTTCGTGCAGGAACTCTCGTAGTGTGGCGTCAACCGTTGGATCTAATTGTGCTTCGATGGATGTTGTCTTCTTGGGATCCGTTGGATGGACATGGAATTTGACTGAGGACCAAGGCGGCTGGCGCTCGGACTGTCCTGTATTTTGGTTCGTCCCCGGCATTAAAAGTTATAGCCGTGTCGTTCCAACGGTTTATTGCTTCTATTTGACAGACTTCGGCGAGTTCGCGTAGTGCTCTCTTGCGCCTATTGTTGGAGGCGAATGTCTCGAAGACCGTCAGTACTTTGGGGTTGTTGTCCTCTAGGGAGTGTTGTTCTGGGTTATTCTTGGTGAGGATATCCTCACCGCTCTTGGCCACTTGCCGGAGTATCCAACATGCTCTAAGGCTATGTGTTGGTATGTTATCTGGTGTTGCGTGTATTTTGCATGGCCCATTGAGCCATCCTTCCAGAATGGTTCCGCACCCCATACTAGACTTGTATTTCTTTACTATTGAACTGGGCGTCTTGCAAGTGTGACGCCCCCGATTTGACCGTACACTAATCATACACGCAAACATGTACAATCAAGATCAGGGACTCACGGGAAGATATCACAACACAACTCTACAAATAAAATAAGTCATACAAGCATCATATTATAAGCCAGGGGCCTCGAGGGCTCGAATACAAGAGCTCGATCATAGACTAGTCAACGGAAGCAACAATATCTGAGTACAGACATAGGTAAACAAGTTTCCCTTAAGAAGGCTAGCACAAACTGGGTTACAGATCGAAAGAGGCACAGGCCTCCTGCCTGGGATCCTCCTAATCTACTCCTGGTCGTCGTCAGCAGCCTGCACGTAGTAGTAGCCACCTCCCGAGTAGTAGCAGTCGTCAACGACAGTGGCATCTGGCTCCTGGACTCCAACGTCTGGTCGCAGCAATCGGGTATAGGAAAGGGGGGGAAAGGGGGAGCAAAGCAACCGTGAGTACTCATCCAAAATACTCGCAAGCAAGGAGCTACACTACATATGTATGCATTGGTATCAAATGGAAATGGGGTAACATATGTGGACTGAACTGCATAATGCCAGAATAAGAGGGGGGTAGCTAGTCCTATCGAAGACTACGCTTCTGGTAACCTCCATCTTGCAGCCGAAGAAGAGAGTAGATGGTAAGTTCACCAACTAGCAATGCATAGCATAATCCTAACCGATGATCCTCCCCTCGTCGCCCTGTGAGAGAGCGATCACCGGTTGTATCTTGCACTTGGAAGGGTGTGTTTTATTAAGTATCCGGTTCTAGTTGTCATAAGGTCAAGGTACAACTCCAAGTCGTCCTGTTACCGAAGATCACGACTATTCGAATAGATTAACTTCCCTGCAGGGGTGCAACACATTTACCAACATGCTCAATCCCTTTTGGCCGGGCACACTTTTCTAGGTCATGCCCGGCCTCGAAAGATCAACACGTCGCAGCCCCACCTAGGAAAAATAGAGAGGTCACCACGCCGGTCTAAATCCTATGGCGCAGGGGTCTGGGCCCATCGCCCATTGCACACCTGCACGTTGCGAACGCGGCCGGTGAGCAGACCTAGCCTCCCTTATACAAGAGCAGGCATTCCAGTCCAACCCGGCGCGCGCCGCTCAGTCGCTGACGTCATGAAGGCTTCGGTTGATACCACGACGTCGAGTGCCCATAACTGTTCCCGCGTAGTTGGTTAGTGCTTATAGGCCAGTAGCCAGACTCAGATCAAATACCTAGATCTCGTTAAGCGTGTTATTTTGAAGTAACCGCGAACGCCGACCAGGGCCAGGCCCACCTCTCACCTAGGTGGTCTCCGCCTGCCCTGTCGCTCCGCCTCAAAGTAACAGTCGGGGGCCGTCAGGAACCTAGGCCCACCACTACCTGGGTGGAACCACCTTCCCGTTCAGCCCCCAACATCGGAATCACTTGCGGGTACTCAACGAGCCGAGCCGACTTTAGTCACAACATGTATAGTATGTATATATAGTATAAACCCGTGATCAACACCCGAGTGATCACGGCCCGATAGTATAGCATGCCAGACTGACAAGAATGTAGGGCCACTGATGATACTCTAGCATCCTATACTAAGCATTTAGGATTGCAGGTAAGGTATCAAAAGTTGTAGCAACAATGACAGGCTATGCATCAGAATAGGATTAACGGAAAGCAATAACATGCTACACTACTCTAATGCAAGCAGTAGAGAGAAGAGTAGGCGATATCTGGTGATCAAGGGGGGGGGGGGCTTGCCTGGTTGCTCTGGCAAGAGAGAGGGGTCGTCAACACCGTAGTCGTACTGTGTAGCAACGGCGTCGGTCTCGGTGTCTAGCGAGAGAAGAGGGGGAAGAAAGAATAAATATTAAGCAAACAGATGCATAGAGATGCATGACATAAGAAGTAACGGTGCTAGGGGTGCCCTAACGCGGTATGAGGTGATACCGGTGAAGGGGGAAACATCCGGGAAAATATCCCCGGTGTTTCGCGTTTTCGGACAGATGAATCGGAGGGGGAAAGTTGCGTGTTCGCTATGCTAGGGATGCGTGACGGATGAATGGGCTGCGCATCCGGGTTTGTCTCGTCGTTCTGAGCAACTTTCATGTACAAAGTTTTTCGTTCTGAGCTACGATCTATTTTATATTAATTTTAAAAGATTTAAATCATTTTTAGGATTTATTTAATTATTTAAATCAACATTATTCAGAATAGTGTTTGCTGACATCATCATGACGTCAGTAGTTGACCCGGTCAACCTGACATGTGGATCCCACCTGTTAGTGACCCATTTTTATTAAACACATTAATTAACCTAATCAAGATTAATTAGGAGTAGGCCCCACTATCATTGACTGATTAATTAATTAACTAACAGTTTAATTAGTTTAGTTAATTGATTAGTTTAATTAATCAAAATTAATTAAGTTAATTAATTAATTAATTCTTTTTTAGTTCTTTTAAAAAAACGTTCTGGGGCGGCCCCACATGTCAAAGGCCCCAGGGCCTTAGAGGGTCCTGGGCAGTGGATACGGGGCGGGCGAACCCATCCAGGGAGGCGCGGCCACGCGAGGCCGGCCGGCCGGAGCTGCGCCTGGCAGCGGGGCTCCGGCGGGCACGGTAGCTAGCAGCGGCAACGACAGTTCAGCAGCAGGGAGCGGGGCGGGGCGATGCGGCGGCAGGCACGGCGAGGTTGCGGGAAGCAGCGGCAGCGGCGCAGAAGGGCATGTGTGGGGAAGGGCGCGGCCCGGGCGAGCGCAGCGGGGGGGGGGGCGTCGGCGCGCGCAAGAGAGCAGCGGGTGCTCGGGAGTGGTTCAGGCGCGGGGCGCGGCCGGTAGGGGCTGCAGCGCGTGGAGAGCTTGGCCAGGGGCCAGCGAGCGGCGGCGGATCGGCCGGGCGCGGCCGGAAGCACGCGACGGCGGGCGGTGGGAGCGGTGGGAGCGCTGGCCGGCAAATGGCTCGGCGAGCAGCGACAGGGAAGCAGGCGGCTAAGAGCAGCAGCAGCGTGGACACGGCGGGCAGCACGAGCGGCGTGCGCGGTCGTGGGCAGAGGCGGGGCGCGTGGTGACCACGGCCTGCGGCGAACGGGTGCGGCCACAGCACGAGGCGCGGGCACGGTGAGCGCGGGGAAAGGAGCGACGGGGGAGCGCTCACATGCGTTGACGGGAAGGGGGAGGGCGTGGCTTAATGGAGCCGGTGAGGGAGAGGTGGGGAGGCAGCAACGAGGGGATCATGCGCGCGGGGGGGGGGGGATCGGGTCGGGCCTAGGGTTCGGTGGAGTGGGGGTTAGATATAGGAGGGATGGGCCGGTCTGGTTGGGATGGCCAGCTGGGCCTGCCAAGGCCTAGTTGGTCTAGGGGGCCTTTTCTTTTATTTTTATTTTCTATTTGATTCTTTTCTTTTTACTTATTTTAGTTTTCTGTTTTCTCCAAACCTTAACTTGGTTCAATTTAAAAATTGTCAAATCTGCACCTAAATTTAGTATGACAAATATACCACTACCACATTAATTTGCTACCCAAGCTAAAATAGTTTCGTAATTATTTAATATTTAAAAGTATTTAAATAATAGTTTTCGCTACTGTTTTATCCAGTTTATAATATTTAAACATTTATAAAGGTGTGGTTTCTACACCATAATTACCCATGATTTATTCAACACCTTTACAACATTTTAGTTTTGACTTTTGAAAACCTTTATTGTTTGCCTCTATTGTAAATTTAAATTTGTATCGATTTTGAATCATCGCGAGATCGACAACAGTAACCGTGGTGACGTGGCATCATTGACGTGGGATTACTGTAGCCTAATTATCCGGGCGTCACAACAAGGGTGCGCCCTTTTCGCCTGAATGAAGGGTTGAGTGGGGACCAATGATTCCCAACGAGCTTCTTGAGTTTTCCAGGTGCTTGCCATTGCACTGTACTTGTGTACGATGGTCGCCAAGTCAGCTAAGTGTAGGATGCGATGGTGGTTGATGGCGTTGATGATTCCTTCGTCCCTTCAATTGTTGCGGAACACTGAAATCGCTTCCTCGTCGCGGCAATCTTTAATCTTGTTTTTGATAAGAAGGAATCTGGCCCAGAAGTGGTGGACTGTTTCCTGAGACTGATGTTTTATGCTCATGAGAGCGCTTGTATTCGGGTGGGTGGGTGGATTTAAATCTGAACCCTGCCCCGGTTTTGGATCCGGAGTCTGAAGGTCTTCCGAACTTAACAGATCGGGCTCCGGGATGTCCACTAATTTCTTAGGCCCATCGTCTGATTCTATGTTTGGAGGGCAGGATGCTTAACCTCGCGGGTAGGTGTCCGGCTCTTTGAGACCGGAGATCCGGACATAGTCCGTCCTCAATATGGAGGAAGAGTTATCGACTCGCTGCTCGACTACCGTTATCTGGTGGGTGATCGGCGGAGATTTGATTTCTCTCTGATCGGGTTTAAACCCAATCCGATCGCAGTCTGTAGTGATCCCCAGGGCAGCGATGCGATCTAGGAGCTCATTTAAAGACGAAAGCTCTGCTAGATCCAACTGCTTGGAGTGTTCGGAGTTGATACGAAGGGGGTTTTTGATGACCCGAGAGGTCATCGTCGGCTTAATGACCGAACGGGCGGTCATTGTAAAGCTGCCCAGCCGAAGGGTTTGGCCTAGAGCCAGCGTTCCACCGGTGGTGATATCATCCTTGAGAACAAGGCGAGACATCAATCTCGTTGTCGCCGGCAGAGTGGAACTCTCAATCAAAGCACCAATGTCGGTGTCAAAACCGGCAGATCTCGGGTAGGGGGTCCCGAACTGTGCGTCTAAGGTCGATGGTAACAGGAAACAAGGGACACGGTGTTTACCCAGGTTCGGGCCCTCTCTATGGAGGTAATACCCTACGTCCTGCTTGATTGATATTGATGAATATGAGTATTACAAGAGTTGATCTACCTCGAGATCGTAGTGGCTAAACCCTAGAGGTTTAGCTTGTATGGCTATGATAACGAGTCTCCTATCTGGACTAAGTCCTCCAGTTTATATAGACACCGGGAGGATCTACGGTTACACAAGGTCGGTTACAAAGAAGGGAATCTACATATCCGGTCGCCAAGCTTGCCTTCCATGCCAAGGAGAGTCCCATCCGGACACGGGTGCAGTCTTCGGTCTTCGTATCTTCACAGCCCATCAGTCCGGCCCATGGCTAATAGGCCGGACGCCCGAGGACCACTTAGTCCAGGACTCCCTCACTCCTGAAAATATAATCATCACCGGGAGTGGTCCCGATTATTGTCACTTCGAGGTTACCGGATCATAACACATAGTAGGTGACTATTGACTTGCAAAATAGAATCAAGAACTCACATATATTCATGAAAACATAATAGGTTCAGATCTAAAATCATGGCACTTGGGCTCTAGTGACAAGCATTAAGCATAGCAAAGTCATAGCAACATCAATCTCAGAACATAATGGATACTAGGGATCAAACCCTAACAAAACTAACTCGATTACATGATAAATCTCATCCAACCCATCACCGTCCAGCAAGCCTACGATGGAATTACTAACGCACGGCGGTGAGCATCAAGAAATTGGTGATGGAGGAAGGTTGATGATGATGATGGCGACGGATTCCCCTCTCTAGAGCTCCGAACGGACTCCAGATCAGCCCTCCCGAGAGAGTTTAGGGCTTGGTGGCGGCTCCATATCGTAAAACGCGATGAATCCTTCTCTCTGATTTTTTTCTCCCCGAACACAAATATATAGAGTTGGAGTTGAGGTCGGAGGAGCACCAGGGGGCCCACGAGACAGGGGAGCGCGCCCACGGGGTAGGCGCGCCCCCACCCTCGTGGACAGGGGTGGGCCCCCTGGCCTTGATTCTTTCGCCAGTATTTTTTATATATTCCAAAATAATCTACGTTGATTTTCAGGTCATTCCAAGAACTTTTATTTCTGCACAAAAATAACACCATGGCAATTCTGCTGAAAGCAGCGTCAGTCCGGGTTAGTTCCATTCAAATCATGCAAGTTAGAGTCCAAAACAAGGGCAAAAGTGTTTGAAAAAGTAGATACGTTGGAGACATATCAACTCCCCCAAGCTTAAATCTTTGCTTGTCCTCAAGCAATTCGGTTTACAAACTGAAAGTGATAAAGAAAAACTTTTACAAACTCTGTTTGCTCTTGTTGTTGTAAATATATAAAGCCAGCATTCAAGTTTTCAGCAAAGATTATAAACTAACCATATTCACAATAACATTTAGGTCTCATGTTTACTCATATCAATGACATAATCAACTAGCGAGCAATAATAATAAATCTCGGATGACAACACTTTCTCAAAACAATCATAATATGATATAATAAGATGGTATCTCGCTAGCCCTTTCTGAGACCGCAAAACATAAATGCAGAGCACCCTTGGAGATCAAGGGCTGACTAGAAATTGTAATTCATGGTAAAAGAGATCCAGTCAAGTCATACTCAATGTAAACTAACAATAATAAATGCAAATGACAGTGATGCTCTCCAACTGGTACTTTTTAATAAGAGGATGATGACTCAACATAAAAGTAAATAGATAGGCCCTTCGCAGAGGGAAGCAAGGATATGTAGAGGTGCCAGAGCTCGGTTTTGAAATAGAGATGAATAATATTTTGAGTGGTATACTTTCATTGTCAACACAACAACCGAGAGATCTTGATATCTTCCATGTGATAACCCACAAGTATAGGGGATCGCAACAGTTTTCAAGGGTAGAGTATTCAATCCAAATTTATTGATTCGACACAAGGGGAGCCAAAGAGTATTCTCAAGTATTAGCAGATGAGTTGTCAATTCAACCACACCTGGAAACTTAATATCTGCAGCAAAGTGTTTAGTAGCAAAGTAATATGATAATAGTGGTAACGGTGGCAAAAGGTAACGGTAGCAAATGTAATATTTTTGGGTTTTGTAGTGATTGTAACAGTAGCAGCAGAAAAGTAAATAAGCGAAGAACAATATAGGAAAAGCTCGTAGGCATTGGATCGGTGATGGAGAATTATGCCGGATGTGATCGATCATGTAACAGTCATAACCTAGGGTGACACAGAGCTAGCTCCAGTTCATCAATGTAATGTAGGCATGTCTTCCGAATATAGTCATACGTGCTTATGGAAAAGAACGTGCATGTCATCTTTTGTCCTACCCTCCCGTGGCAGCGGGGTCCTATTGGAAACTAAGGGATATTAAGGCTGAGGGAGTCCTGGACTAAGGGGTCCTCGGACGTCCAGCCTGTTAGCCATGGCCCGGAATGATGGGCTGTGAATATAGAAGACCGAAGACTGCACCCGTGTCCGGATGGGGACTCTCCTTGCCGTGGAAGGAAATCTTGGCATCGAGTATGTAGATTCCTTTCTTTGTAACCGACCTTATGTAACCCTAGATCCTCCTGGTGTCTATATAAACTGGAGGACTTAGTCCGGATAGGAGACTCATTATCATAGCCATACAAGTTAGACCTCTAGGGTTTAGCCACTACGATCTCGAGGTAGATCAACTCTTGTAATACTCATATTCATCAATATCAATCAAGCAGGACGTAGGGTATTACCTCCATATAGAGGGCCCGAACCTGGGTAAACACCGTGTCCCTTGTCTCCTGTTACCATCGACCTTAGACGCACAGTTCGGGACCCCTACCCGAGATCCGCTGTTTTGACACCGACATTGGTGCTTTCATTGAGAGTTCCTCTGTGTTGTCACTAAAAGGTTTGATGGCCCCTTCAATCGTCAATAATGACGCCGTCCAAGGAGAAACTTTTCTCCCCGGACAGATCTTCGTGTTCGGCGGCTTCGCAATGTGGGCCAATTCGCTTGGCCATCTGGAGCAGATCGAAAGCTACGCCCCTGGCCATTAGGTTAGATTTGGGAGCTTGAACTATGTTGCGGACATTCGTGGAGACTTGATCTTCGCCGGATTCGAGACCGCGGTAGCCACTCCCGGTCACCCCGATGATCATGACCTAAATCTGTCATCAGACCGCTTCCAGGAGATTGCTCCTATAACCACTCTGGCCTTAGAGCCGGAGCAGACTGCGCCATCCGAGGACGGGAGGATCGACCCCACCACGGAGGCCACAGATCCCACGGCGTTGGAGCTGCACATAGACTTAACCTCTCACGACGTCTTTGTCACCGGAACTCCGGGCTTGTCTTCGAACATAAGTTCCGAACCACGTGAGCCCGCGGACGCCGAGCTTGATCGTTTATCGATCTTTGAATTCAGCACCGCAGACATCTTCCATCACTCGCCATTGGGAGATGTTCTAAATTCCTTAAAGAGCCTGTCCTTGGCGAAGGACTCACAGCCGAACTATATCCGGCTTGAACCAGGGGCTGGCGGCGGAGAATTTTGCTTCCCACCCACCCCCACTTCATAGCCACGGTCGAGGATTCGACCAATACACTTGATTACGACTTCGAGAACATCGACGGTATGGATGACGATGCCGAAGACAGTGAAGACCCCGTTGATACAGCTAATGACCAAGATGAACGGGAAGATGGGCAGGTTAGCCCTGGTAAACAGGCCACGTATGAAGATTTGGAGGACGACAATTACCTTCCGCTCTCTAAGGATGAGGTGAGCCTCGGCACCGAGGATTTCATCATGCCTGAGGAACCTCTTGAGCAGGAACGCTTCAAGCGCCAACTAATAGCCACTGCAAGGAGCCTGAAAAAGAAGCAACAACAGCTTCAAGCTGACCAAGATCTGCTCAATGGTAGATGGACTGAAGTCCTAGCCGCCGAAGAATACGGCCTTAGTGGCCCAGCCAAAAGCTACCCGAAGAGTAGATTGCTACCCCAGGGCGACGACAAGGCGCTCGAGCCCGTGCCATTATCGCACAAGGCGACAGGTTGACCACAACTTGATCCAGGCAAAGCGGCAACTCAAGCCAAACACCAGACCGCCCCACCTCGCCGTAAAGGCAAGAACAAAATAGCTCGGGGTTGTGCATACAACCATCAACAGGACTTGGGTAGTAGAGCAGGACACTCAAGAGCGACCTATGGATCGCGAGGATATACCTCGACACGCGACGACGACCACCTATTCGGACGCGACAAACCTAGCCACGCCCGGGCCGAAAACCGCAAACGGACTCCATCGGAGCTGGCTCGCTCGTAGAGGCAATAGTGCCAGCGACTCGGGCACTTCCGAAATCCGAGACGGCAATGGCAAGCCACGACGAAGCAAACACAACAGTCGCAATGATAATGAAAGATCACGCAACACAGCGGTCAACGCCGGTTTCAGCAATCCCAAGCTCGGTCAACGGAAAAAGCCATTCAAGGCGAACAGAGACGGACCATCCAACCTAGACAGGATACTGGACCGACCCTGCCAGATTCACGGCCACCCTAATAAACCAGCTAATCATACCAACAGAAACTATTGGGTCCTCAAGCAGGCCGGCAAGCTCAATGCCGAACACAAGGGAAGGGGGCCGCCAGGCAATAGGGACGACGGAGCGGTTCACCAGCCAAATGCCGGGGGCCAGAAGCAATTTCCCCCTGAAGATCGATCAAATCCGGAGCAGAAATATTAGATCGGCTTCTGTTGCCCATCTCATATACCCGTTAAAACTATATCGCGCATACATAACTACGCACTTAAGATACCATGGGCATTGGCGGAAGCATAATACGGACAAGTCTGCAAGCACTCCGATACATTTTTATCTACTTTCCTTTTTTCTTTCTTCATTATCTCTTAAAAACAGGTGTCATAAAGGAGAAACATCTAAGACCGACTCTATCGGAGTTCGGATCCGTACACTCACCTACGGGGCTACTTCCTTCAAGGATTTCCCCTCGCCGAGGACAAGCGGCGCAGATGTGCGACAGGAGGTCCAAAATAACTTTTTGTAGACCGCACTCTTTTTCGAGCCTGTAACATGCCTTTTTCCTCTGCCTTCGACCCAGGGCATATCAAATAGCCGGGGTCGTGTCCTTTATATATCAAGTAATTTTTGGCATATCACTCAGGTCCCAGTTCACATTACCTGAATTAATCATCCGCATCTTTCCGCAAATGAATATGCCTCCTATGGTTGTTTCACAAGATATACCCCGGCTTAAACTTGCCAGGGGCTCGGTACGGGAACAATTGAGTTGCCAACAAAGTCTGGATAGCTTTTACAGCATACTTCGGCGTCGCGAGTTTGGCCTTATATGCATTAGCTCCGAATCATGTCTTGGGTCAATAGTTGGGTTGCCCGGCTCCTGTGCTTGCTATCCTACGTTCCGCTCTATCGGCTAGGGTAGTAAAGGGAGAACTACTGCGATTGTGCTTCTGGTTCACCTGGCTCAGCACCTCAGTAGAGAAAGCCAAAAACTGACTGTCATGATGCAGCGACAGCAGGTTAACCACTCGATGACTTATCGGAATCTCTAGCGATTCCTCCGTGTCACACGAAGGACCTCTTTTCGATCAAATATGTACATGCATCATATGAATAAGCCGCATACATACTAGGGGCTATGTCATAGACCCACCATAAAACTCCTATGGCTAAGTGAAAGTGTTAACGCCCTATAGTCTGGTTGCCTGGTTCGCCGCATTGACACCTCCTTCACGGACCAAGACGTTGGGTCAAGAGTGATCAAATGCTTTTCCGAACACCCCCGTACTTCCTACGAGGGGGCAGAAGCCAACTACCGGAAAACTTTCAGATTATATTAAAACGGCCGCATAGGAGGAACACAAACTTTCGAGCAATATATAAAAACAAATTAACTATAAAATTGTCTCGTACAATTCTCATACACCTCACTCGAACATTATGTCTTTCGAGCACTGACCCTCTATCAAGTGGGCGGCCACTAGGACGTCTTCAAAATAATGCTCTGGTTCGTGGTGGTCCTTGCCCTTGGATGGACTCTTCACCGCAACATCGATGGCCTTCATCTTCCCCCAGAATGTCTTGACTCGGGAAAACGCCATCCGTGCACCCTCGATGCACAACGACCGCTTCACAGCGTCGATACGTGGCACCGCATCAACAAGCCGTTGCACCAAGCCGAAGTAACTATTTGGAACAGGATCAGTTGGCCATAACCGGGTTATGACGTTCTTCATGGTAGCGCCGAATATCCTATGAAGCTCGGCCCATTGGGACATATGCTCATTTAGCAACAGGGGGCGCTTTGACACGCTGAATTGTGACCAGAAAAGCTTCTCCGTTGCATACCCCTCTCGCGCCTGGTATAACTGCACCGCATCGGAAGAACTCTTCGACAAGTCTAAAAACTCGTCCGGAGAACTCCATAATTGGTTAAGCTGAGCATAGTTCGGATCGCCGAACTTAGTCTGTAGCAAAAATGGCTCACCAGCCGCAATCTCCCTAGCTTGCCGGATCTCCTCACAGGAGGCTCTGGATTCAGACCGTGCTTCTCTCGCCTCTCATAAGGCCTTGTCAACTTCAGCTGTTTTGTCTTAATTCTCCTTCTCAAGGAGTTCACAGCGGCTAGCAGCATTTTTTAGTTCGAGCGCCATCGTGGATATCTTCTCCTCATCTTGACGCCGGGCAGTTCGTTCGGCTTTTAACTCAGCCGATGCCTTTTCGGCAGCCGCATTACTACACTGGGCCTTCTCCTTGGCCCGGGCCAGCTCCGCCCGAAGAATTTCAACGGCGGCAGCACCATCTGCAGCCATGCATATTACAGTATATGACTTTTAGCATCATGCTTAGATCACAACAATGTATGTGAAGGGACTGCCCCCGAATACATACCTTGCGATTCGTCAAGATGCATATTGATTAACGCAATGTCATCCCCGGCCACATCAAGCTTCCGTTGCAGCTCGGCAACATCCGTAGTCTGGGAAGTAGTCAGGGGGGGGGGAAGCAGCCTGTGTTCAAGTTAATCAGATTAGTCCATTGAATATTTCTTCTTGATCCTCCGTTCGCCTCCCATGGGAAGCCAACCCGAGTCTCAGGGGCTACTATCTATACACATGTGTATTTTGCGAATATAATACAATTGCACATATTATAGTATAAACCTCGAAGCCTCTCAGTAGGCTCGCAAAGGCCTCATTCAATCCGCTCTTCGCGGATAGGACCTTTTCAACCACCGTTCCCATCAGGGTACGATGTTCCTCCGGGACGGATGCCTGCCGCAGCATGTTCGTCAAGATATCCGGTGCCTCTGGGTCTCCGGAGGCTGCTGTAAGAGTACGACCACCCTTTGAAGGGATCCGTTTATTCGTATACGGCTTTATACTGGATTGCTCGGGGCCCCCATTTTTGTTCCCCGGACCCTGGGCTACCGAAGAATCACCTTCGGGTAATGTCTTCATCATCCCTTGCACCACTTGTTGGTCGGGGGAGACCCTCCGCGACGATACCTCTAAGTAGTCTGCCCTATTGGACGGAGAGGCCGGTGGGGGCGTCTTGCTTTCCATCATCTCTGGGAGAAGGTCCCCTGAGGAAGAGGATTGTTGAGGAAGACTGCGTGTTGAGCTGCAAAAAATATATATCCCAGGCATTATAAGAAAAGAATGGGACATGTTTAAAAATAGCCTTGTTCACTTACGATGTGGCCTGAGGCTTGTCCTCGTCATGAGACTGTGCTTCGACGTCCTCCAAGCCCGAGCCACCCACCTGAGGCATCTTGCCTCCCTTAGGGGCCTGCTTCTTCCATTCTTCAGAGGCAGACCTTCTCTTCCTAGGAGGAAAGGAGACAGTGGGCCCTGTCGGTGTCAAAACCGGCAGATCTCGGGTAGGGGGTCCCGAACTGTGCGTCTAGGCGGATGGTAATAGGAGGCAGGGGACACGAAGTTTTACCCAGGTTCGGGCCCTCTTGATGGAGGTAAAACCCTACGTCCTGCTTGATTAATATTTATGATATGGGTAGTACAAGAGTAGATCTACCACGATATCAGAGAGGCTAAACCCTAGAAGCTAGCCTATGGTATGATTGTCTGTCGTTGTTCTGTCCTACGGACTAAAACCCTCCGGTTTATATAGACACCGGAGAGGTCTAGGGTTACACAAGGTCGGTTACAAAAGGAGGAGATATCCATATCCGTACTGCCTAGCTTGCCTTCCACGCCAAGTAGAGTCCCATCCGGACACGAGACGAAGTCTTCAATCTTGTATCTTCATAGTCTAACAGTCTGGCCAAAGGATATAGTCCGGCTGTCCAGAGACCCCCTAATCCAGGACTCCCTCAGGCCCCTTCACTTTTTTCTTCGAATAAGGGGATTCTGATTTCTCCGAACACAATATCTGATGCACCCTTGGAATAGGTGCCATCTTTGGTCCTCTCACTCTCTAGCTCGCCCTCCTTCATAGGCATCTGGTATGGTGCAGGGCCAGCATCCTTGTTAGAACATGATTCGCTGGGCCCTCGGGCAGAGGGGCCGAACACATAATTAGTTCCGCCTTCTTTGTCCAGCCCTAGAAGAAGATAGCTTGCTCAGTACCATATTACGGTATGCATAATTACAAAGTGTTCGGGATCCAAGTGCTTGCCGGGGTATCCGGACGGTTGCAGTTAAGGCCAGCATCTTCGGTAGTGTCCGGCCAATGTTTCCGCTTCCCGAAAAATAACTTCCACATCCCTTTGTGTGTGGTGCCGAAGAAGTGTTGGAGGGTTTGAGGTCCTTCTGGATTAAGCTTCCACATGCGGCGAGACCTGCGCTGGCATGGCAGGATTCGGCGAACTAACATCACTTGGATCACGTTGACAAGATCGATGTCTCTCTCGAGGAGGGTTCGGATGCGGCTTTGTAAAGTCTGCACTTCATCAACTGATCCCTAGTCCAGCCCCTTGTTGACCCATGATGCAAGCTGTAACGATGGGCCAGGACGGGTTGTGGGTGCAGCTACCCACTTGGTGCTGCGGGGCTCCGTAACGTAAAACCACTCCCGCTACTAGTGATTGGAAGTTTCGGTAAAATAACCTTTTGGCCAAGGAGTGTTGGTGATTTGGCTGATTGTAGCACCGCCGCACTCCACCTGTTCCCCGTCGACTACCTTTGGCTTCACACTAAAGGTCTTCGAAGTGTGGGGGGATCCGGAGGAAGGCCTCGCATGTAATAATAAATGCCGAGACACGGAGGATAGAGTTCGGGGCTAGTTCATGAAAATATAGTCCGTAATAAAACATTAGCCCCCGGACGAAGGGGTGAAGAGCGAACCCTAGCCCCCGGAGTAAGTGGGAGATGAATACGACCCTCTCGCCAGATATGGGGGTCGAAATAACATGTCCTTGATTAGGAAGCCTGTGGTGGACCTCCGCAATCAAATATCTGGCCCCCCGAAGCTTTGTGATATCCTCCTCTGTAACGGAGGAAGCCACCCATCAGCCTTGGGAGCTGGGTCCAGACATGATGGGGAGGCTTGAAATGATGAAATCGAACCTTGGGGGCTAGAACTCGAGGTTGGGAAGGCTGAGGAGAGGTTTAGCAAAAAAGACGGCCATTAGTTCCTTTATAAAGGCAGTGGGTATTGAACGCCTCCTCCTAAGCCTAAGAACCTGCCTATTCCTAAGGAATCTTTCTCGCAGGACGGTTGGGTTACCCATGCCCATATTGATGAGAATCCCGTAATAAGGGGACACGATCTCTGCTTTGACAAGACATGCCAATGGCAACCACGTCTCGAAACGTGGAGCGGCAGGCAAAAAACGGTTTGAAATTATGACCGGATGGACGTGATGTCATGTTGTAAAAGTTGTCAGGAGATTGGACTCGTGTATTATTATATTGTCTCTACGGTTGTGTGTGGTGTGTGTTACAGGTCCGTACACGATCAATTGGTCCGAAGACTATTTTAGAGCTCAGAAGTAGGAACCCTCCTTGCAATGCCGAAGACAGCACTATGCTACCTCTTGAGCACTGTGTTGGTTTTCCCTTGAAGAGGAAATGGTGGTGCAGTAAAGCAGCGTAAGTATTTCCCTCAGTTTTTGAGAACCAAGGTATCAATCCAGTAGGAGACCACGCGCGAGTCACCTCGTACCTACACACACAAATAAGAACCTCGCAACCAACGCGATAAAGGGGTTGTCAATCCCTTCACGGCCACTTGCAAGAATGAGATCTGATAGAGATGATAATAATAAGATAAGTATTTTTGGTATTTTTATGATATAGATTGAAAGTAAAAGATAGCAAAATAAAGTAGATTGTAAACTTGTATGATGGAAAAATAGACCCGGGGGCCATAGGTTTCACTAGTGGCTTCTCTCAAGATAGCATAAGTATTACGGTGGGTGAACAAATTACTGTCGAGCAATTGATAGAAAAACGAATAATTATGACAATATCTAGGTATGATCATGTGTATAGGCATCACGTTTGTGACAAGTAGACCGAAACGATTCTGCATCTACTACTATTACTCCACACATCGACCGCTATCCAGCATGCATCTAGAGTATTAAGTTCAGAAGAACAGAGTAACGCCTTAAGCAAGATGACATGATGTAGAGGGATAAACTCATGCAATATGATGTAAGCCCCATCTTTTTATCCTCGATGGCAACAATACGTGTTGTTTCCCTTTCTGTCACTGGGATCGAGCACCGCAAGATTGAACCCAAAGCTAAGCACTTCTCCCATTGCAAGAAAGATCCATCTAGTAGGCCAAACCAAACTGCTAATTCGAAGAGACTTGCAAAGATAAACCAATCATACATAAAAGAATTCAGAGAAGATTCAAATATTGTCCATAGATAATCTTGATCATAAACCCACAATTCATCGGATCTCGACAAACACACCGCAAAAAGAAGAGTTACATCCAATAGATATCCAAGAGTATCGAGGATAACTTTGTATTGAGATCCAAAGAGAGAGAAGAATCCATCTAGCTACTAGCTATGGACCCAAAGGTCTAAAGTAAAGTACAAAAACATCATCGGAGGGGCCATGGAGTTGATGTAGAGGCCCTCCGTGATCAATGCCCCCTCCGGCGGAGCTCCGGAAAAGGCCCCAAGATGGGATCTCTTGGG
The DNA here is from genome assembly GCF_003073215.2 of Triticum urartu. NCBI lineage: Eukaryota > Viridiplantae > Streptophyta > Magnoliopsida > Poales > Poaceae > Triticum > Triticum urartu. Next base: position 248,142,790 of record NC_053028.1, on the reverse strand, counting down.
TACAGAAGGTTGCGGTGGTGGAAATAGGGTTTCGTCATGCTCCTCAATGTTTGCGGGGTACATGGATATATATAGGAGGAAGAAGTAGGTCAGTGGAGCAACAAGGGGCCCACGAGGGTGGAGGGCGCGCCTAGGGGGTGGGCGTGCCCCCCTGCCTCGTGGACGCCTTGTTGATTGCTTGACGTCCACTCCAAGTCCTCTGGATCATGTTTGTTCCAAAAATCACGTTCCCAAAGGTTTCATTCTGTTTGGACTCCGTTTGATATTCCTTTTCTACGAAACACTGAAATAGGGAAAAAACAACAATTTGGGCTGGGCCTCCGGTTAATAGGTTAGTCCCAAAAATAATATAAAAGTGTAAAATAAATCCCATTAACATCCAAAGCAGATAATATAATAGCATGGAACAATAAAAAATTATAGATACGTTGGAGACGGATCAAGCATCCCCAAGCTTAATTCCTGCTCGTCCTCGAGTAGGTAAACGATAAAAACAGAATTTTTGATGTGGAATGCTTCCTAACATATTTCTCAATGTAATTTCCTTTATTGTGGCATGAATGTTCAGATCCGAAAGATTCAAGATAAAAGTTTAATATTGACATAAAAATAATAATACTTCAAGCATACTAACTAAGCAATCATGTCTTCTCAAAATAACATGGCCAAAGAAAGGTCATCCCTACAAAATCATATAGTTTGGTCATGCTCCATTTTCGTCACACAAGAATGCTCTCATCATGCACAACCCCGATGACAAGCCAAGCAATTGTTTCATACTTTAGTAATCTTAAACTTTTTTCAACTTTCACGCAATACATGAGCGTGAGCCATGGATATAGCACTATGGGTGGAATAGAATATAATGAAGGGGGTTATGTGGAGAAGACAAAAAAGGAGAAAGTCTCACATCGACGCGGCTAATCAATGGGCTAGGGAGATGCCCATCAATTGATGTCAATGCAAGGAGTATGGATTGCCATGCAACAGATGCACTAGAGCTATAAATGTATGAAAGCTCAACAAAAGAAACTAAGTGGGTGTGCATCCAACTTGCTTGTTCATGAAGACCTAGGGCACTTGAGGAGGCCCATTGTTGGAATATACAAGCCAAGTTCTATAATGAAAAATTCCCACTAGTATATGAAAATGACAAAACAAGAGACTCTCTATCTTAAAGATCATGGTGCTACTTTGAAGCACAAGTGTGGAAAAAAGGATAGTAGCATTGCCCCCTTTTTTATTTTTTTATTTTTTGGGGCCTTCTTTTTTTGGCCTTTCTTTTTTTTCTTTTTTATGGGACAATGCTCTATTACTGATGATCATCACACTTCTATTTATTTACAACTCGATACTAGAACAATATATGACTCTATATGGATGCCTCCGGCAGTGTACCGGGATGTGCCATGACTCATGAGTGACATGTATGAAAGAATTATGAATGGTGGCTTTGCCACAAATACGATGTCAACTACATGATCATGCAAGGCAATATGACAATGATGACGCGTGTCATAATAAACGGAACGGTGGAAAGTTGCATGGCAATATATCTCGGAATGGCAATGGAAATGCCATAATAGGTAGGTATGGTGGCTGTTTTGAGGAAGATATAGGGAGGTTTATGTGTGATAGAGCGTATCATATCACGGGGCTTGGATGCACCGACGAAGTTTGCACCAACTCTCAAGGTGAGACAGGGCATGTACGATACTGAAGAGGCTAGCAGTGATGGAAGGGTGAGAGTGCGTATAATCCATGGACTCAACATTAGTCATAAAGAACTCACATACTTATTGCAAAAAATCTACAAGTCATCAAAAACCAAGTATTACGCGCATGCTGCTAGGGGGATAGATTGGTAGGAAAAGACCATCGCTCGTCCCCGACCGCCACTCATAAGGAAGAAAATCAAATAACACCTCATGTTTCAAATTTGTTACACAACGCTTACCATACGTGCATGCTATGGGACTTGCAAACTTCAACACAAGTATTCCTCAAATTAACAACTACTCAACTAGCACAACTTTGATATCACTATCTCCATATCTCAAAACAATCATCAAGTATCAAACTTCTCTTAGTATTCAATGCACTTATATGAAAGTTTTTATTATGCCTAAAAGAAAATTGCCATGTTGTTCTAAAGGACTCTCAAAATAATATAAGTGAAGCATGAGAAATCAATTATTTCTATAAAATAAAACTACCACCGTGCTCTAAAAGATATAAGTGAAGTACTAGAGCAAAGACTATATAGCTCAAAAGATATAAGTGAAATACGTAGAGTATTCTAATAAATTCCAATTCATGTGTGTCTCTCTGAAAAGGTGTGAACAGAAAGGATGATTGTGGTAAAATAAAAAGTAAAGATTCAAATCATACAAGACACTCCAAGAAAAACACATATCATATGGCGAATAAAAATATAGCTCGAAGTAAAGTTACCGATGAACGAAGACAAAAGAGGGGATGCCTTCCGGGGCATCCCCAAGCCTAGGCTTTTGGTGTCCTTGGATTTTACCTTGGGGTGCCTTGGGCATCCCCAAGATTAGGCTCTTGCCACTCCTTGTTCCATAATCCAATAAATCTTTACCCAAAACTTGAAAACTTCACAACACAAAACTTAACAAGAGAATCTCGTGAGCTCCTTTAGCGAAAGAAAACAAAACACCACTCTTAGGCTCCGATAGATGAAGAAGAAAGAGTGGATGCCTTCCGGGGCATCCCCAATCTTAGGCTGTTGCCACTCCTTATTCCAAAATCCATCAAATCTTTACCCAAAACTTGAAAACTTCACAACACAAAACTCAACAGAAAATCTCATGAGCTCAGTTAGTACAAGAAAACAAACCACCACTTCAAGGTACTGTAATGAACTCATTATTTATTTATATTGGTGTTAAACCTACTGTATTCCAACTTCTCTATGGTTTATAAACTCTTTTACTAGCCATAGATTCATTAAAATAAGCAAACAACACACGAAAAACAGAATCTGTCAAAAACAGAACAGTTTGTAGTAATCTGTAACTAGCGCAAACTTCTGGAACCCCAAAAATTCTAAAATAAATTTCTGGACGTGAGGAATTTATCTATTAATCATCTTCAAAAATAATTAACTAAATAGCACTCTCCAATAAAAAATGGCAGCAATTCTCGTGAGCGCTAAAGTTTCTGTTTTTACAGCAAGATCAAAAAGACTTTCCCCAAGTCTTCCCAACGGTTCTACTTGGCACAAACACTAATAAAACACAAAAAACACAACCTAAACAGAGGGTAGATAAATTATTTATTACTAAGCAGGAGAAAAAAGCAAGGAATGAAAATAAAATTGGGTTGCCTCCCAACAAGCGCTATCGTTTAACGCCCCTAGCTAGGCATACAAGCGAAGATAGATCTAGGTATTGCCATCTTTGGTAGGCAATTCTTCAATAAGACACCTATAACTTTTAGGAGTTTCTTTCTTTTTATTAATTATCAAACTCCTAGGCATGAAATCAAGAAAATCATTTGTAGAAAAAGGTTCCTTAAGGATAGTGAGAAAATTGGGGTGAACACTTATGGATTTGAGGTCCGCATTTTCCTTACTAGAAGTTTCACCCTTATTTTTAGGAACATACATCAATTTGGCAATCTTATAATTAGGAGGAGTGTTTTTCATGGAAGAAAAGGCAGACCCAAGGTTGGTAATAATATCCTCAATTTTATCAATTCTAGTGGAATCTTGATCTATCTTTTCATTAACCATAGGTCCCTTTTCTTTAAAAAAAACTAAGAGCAACTCCTACCTTAGATACGTATTTGGTAATTTGGTTATGGATCTTTCTATCCAAATTTTCAATTAAATCTACGGTGGAAAATTTGATTTCAATAATTTCAAGCCGTTGCATCACATGTTCCTAAGTTAAAATAGTTCCATTAACCAAAAGAGGTGGTGGGCCAAACGAATCTATCATAGCATTATAAGAATCAAAAGTATGGCTACCCAAGAAATTTCCTCCGGTAATGGTATCAAGAATACATCTATTTCCTCCGGCAACGGCGCCAGAAATACTTCTTGCTACCTCTTGAGCACTGTGTTGGTTTTCCCTTGAAGAGGAAAGGGTGGTGCAGTAAAGCAGCGTAAGTATTTCCCTCGGTTTTTGAGAACCAAGGTATCAATCCAGTAGTATACCACACGCGAGTCACCTCGTACCTACACAAACAAATAAGAACCTCGGAACCAACGCGATAAAGGGGTTGTCAATCCCTTCACGGTCACTTGCAAGAGTGAGATCTGATAGAGATGATAATAATAAGATAAGTATTTTTGGTATTTTTATGATATAGATTGAAAGTAAAAGATAGCAAAATAAAGTAGATTGTAAACTTGTATGATGGAAAAATAGACCCGGGGGCCTACGATGCCCCCGATTTTTGACCGTACACTAATCATACACGCAAAGGTGTACGATCAAGATCAAGGACTCATGGGAAGATATCACAACACAACTCTAGACACAAATTAAAATAATACAAGCTTTATATTACAAGCCAGGGGCATCGAGGGCTCGAATACAAGAGCTCGATCATAGACGAGTCAGCGGAAGCAACAATATCTGAGTACAGACATAAGTTAAACAAGTTGGCCTTAAGAAGGCTAGCACAAACTGGGATATAGATCGAAAGAGGCGCAGGCCTCCTGCCTGGGATCCTCCTAAACTACTCCTGGTCGTCGTTAGCGGCCTGCACGTAGTAGTAGGCACCTCCCGAGTAGTAGCAATCATCATCGACAGTGGCGTCTGGCTCCTGGACTCCAACGTATGGTCGAAACAATCGGGTATAGAAAGGGGAAAAGGGGGAGCAAAGCAACCGTGAGTACTCATCCAAAGTACTCGCAAGCAAGGAGCTACACTACATATGTATGCATTGGTATCAAATGAAAAATGGGTATTATATGTGGACTGAACTGCAGAATGCCAGAATAAGAGGGGGATAGCTAGTCATGTCGAAGACTATGCTTCTGGCGACCTCCATCTTGCAGCATGTAGAAGAGAGTACATGGTAAGTTCTCCAAGTATCATCGCATAGCATACTCCTACTCGGTGATCCTCCCCTCATCGCCCTGTGAGAGAGCGATCACCGGTTGTATCTGGCACTTGAAAGGGTGGGTTTTATTAAGTATCCGGTTCTAGTTGTCATAAGGTCAAGGTATAACTCTGGGTCGTCCTTTTACCGAGGGACACGGCTATTCGAATAGATCAACTTCCCTGCAGGGGTGCACCACATTTCCCAACACGCTCGATCCCCTTTGTCCGGACACACTTTTCTGGGTCATGCCCGGCCTCGGAAGATCAACACGTCACAGCCCCACCTAGGCACAACAGAGAGGTCAGCACGCCGGTCTAAATCCTATGGCGCAGGGGTCTGGGCCCATCGCCCATTGCACACCTGCACGTTGCGTACGCGGCCGGCGAGCAGACCTAGCCTCCCTTATACAAGAGCAGGCGTTCCAGTCCAACCCAGCACGCGCCGCTCAGTCGCTGACGTCAAGAAGGCTTTGGCTGATACCACGACGTCGAGTGTCCATAACTGTTCCCGCTTAGTTGGTTAGTGCGTATAGGCCAGTGGCCAGACTCAGATCAAATACCCAGATCTCGTTAAGCGTGTTATTTTGAAATAACCGCGGACGCCGACCAGGGCCAGGCCCACCTCTCTCCTAGGCGGTCTCAACCTGCCCTGTCGCTCCGCCATAAAGATCCACTCAGAGGGCCATCAGGATAAACATCCTTTTGGACCCAATCTGTGAATCACTCGCGGGTACTCTATGAGCTGACCCGACTTTAGTCACCACGGGTATCATATAATATGTATAAGTATATACCCGTGATCACCTCCCGAGTGATCATGGCCCGATAGTATAGCATGGTAGACAAACAAGAATGTAGGGCAATTGATGATAAACTAGCATCCTATACTAAGAATTTAGCATTGCAGGTAAGGTATCAATAACTGTAGCAACAATGACAGGCTATGCATCAGGATAGGATTTACGGAAAGCAGTAACATGCTACACTACTCTAATGCAAGCAGTAGAGAGAAGAGTAGGCGACATCTAGTGATCAAGGGGGGGGCTTGCCTGGTTGCTCTGGCAAGAAAGAGGGGTCGTCAACAGCGTAGTCGATCGGGGCACCAGCAATGGTGTCAGTCTCGTAGTCTATCAGAGAGAAGAGGGGGAAGAAACAATGAATATAATGCAAACAGATGCATAGAGATGCATGACATGACAAGTAGCGGTGCTACGGGTGCCCTAACGCGGTATGAGGTGATGCCGGTGATGGGGGGAAACATCCGGGAAAATATCCCCGGTGTTTCGCATTTTCGGACAGATGAATCAGAGGGGGAAAGTTACGTGTTAGCTATGCTACGGATGCATGGCGGACGAACGGGCCGCGTATTCGGATTCGTCTCGTCGTTCTGAGTAACTTTCATGTACAAAATTTTTCCATTCGAGTTACGGATGAATTTCTACGAATTTCGAAGAATTAAACGACTATCTGGAATTCCTAAATATTGGCTAAGTCTGAGAATTGTTCAGTTTTTAAAGTTCATTTAGCTGATTTCCGAAGGCTATAACTATGGTTCTACCCATCCTATGGATCAGTACCTTATATCAATATTTACCATTTCCCTGTGATCTACAAGATGGTATCAATTGCATCACTATTAGTGTTCATTTGCTTAATCAAAACCTTGCTTGAAAAGTGCCACTTGTTGTTAATTCCAGAAACTGTTAAAATATACGAACATAGGATTTTCTGTTTTTTCACAGGATTTAATCCATGCCTTATTTGAATTTGGTCCATAGGATGTTTTGAACCTTGTCAAGTGTACTACCCACACATATTTATTTTAGCTATGTTAAGCTTTGTTTAGTTGCTATTTTGAGGCTGTCAAGAGGGATAGTCAATGTAATAGTTGCAAAGCTGGCTACTGCTACAGTAACTGAATGTTACTGTAGTAGGGGAGTAGCAGCCGAGCGTAGCGGGCAGAGCAGCAGCAAGGAGCGGCAGCGGCGACACGGCGAGGCTGGAGGTGGGTGCGGCCACACACTAAGAGCACACACATACTACACGCACACATCGCGCACACACACTGCACGCACGCACAACATGCACACACATGCACGGCCGCTCGGCCATGGCCACGGCCAAGGCCAACAGTAGCAGGCTAGCAGCAGCCGGCCGCAACGGCTAGCGGCAACACGCGCGCGCGGGGGCGGCCTGGGGCGAGACAAGGCATGGCAGGAGCGATTTCACCGTCCGGGCACCCAGGGCACGTGCCCGGGCTCGAGCGCTGCAGATTTTTCGAGTAGCCGGAGTCACAATCGATGAATACGTTACGATATACGCGCAAAAATGTAACAACTTAGTGAATTGGGCTAGTTTGGGCGTTGTTTTGCCTTTTGGGCTTACTCACGCCAAACCAAAACGCCTAAGGCCCATCCATTAGTTTCTTTACATGGGCCACTCTAGGGTAGTCAGATCGATCTCGAGCGTGCTTGCTGCATCGCTCGCCTCGCCTGTTTGGCTGCCTCGCACGCTGTTCGGCTATGCGCCGCGTTGCAAGACTCTACCCTAGCAATTCCTGCATTGGAGGCGGTGGCCGGCGAGATGGACTGATGAAGCACCGATGACCGGCAAGACCGCAAAGAGATGGTGTACAAATGGACCTCCAATTAGGCTACGATTCCACCAAGCAATGATCGGGATCTGAAGCGAAAGCACAGGAGTCAAAGTGGCAACCCCTATGGTGTGAATTCTCTCCGACGGATGGTGGCTCATCCTCATCATCGTCGGCACTTCAGCGAGCACTAATCACGCGTGCAGCACCTGCCCAACCTGCGCAAGATCATGGGCAAATAGCCAACGGCGAGGACCACCAATGGCAGCGCCAAACGACAAGTAGGTGAGTTATCGAACTCCAATTATGTTTGTTAAACTACATAATTGAGCATATTATTTAGTGACACTAGTGTGTTGGCCGTTTGATAGACCAAAGTACAATTTAGTTTATAGCGTGCCCAGGCTTTGGCAATTCGCTAGCTCCGCCACTGAGGCATGGTGAGCGTGCACACGCACGAGGAACGGAGCTCTCGTCATGGCGGCGAGTGGTGGAGCGGACGCCGAAGTTCGGGCGTTGGTGGTTACGGCGATGTGGGAGCACGTCAAGCGACTCGGGGGAGCGGCGTTGGGCTCCTACGAGCTCCAGGAGCTCGACTACGAGCTCGGACGCGAGCTCGGGCTACGATGGTCACGGCGGCGAGCTCGTCTACGACGACGAGTACGGCCATGACGTGGTCGGCGACTACGAGCGCAGAGATGAGCATGGGAGTAAGGGGAGAAGAAGAGGAGCTCACAGCGCCACTGCAGATGTGCAAGAGTGAGCTCGGGGGAGGCTCGCGGCGGCGAATCGGGGCGGTGATCGACGGCGGCCATGCAGGGAAGACGAGCTCGGGGAGGTCATTGTAGTGGCTCCAAGCTTCAACGGAGAGGCGGAGGTGATGTAGTCGAGGGCGGCGATGACGTACGACACGGCGGAATGGCGATTGGGCCATGATGGCCACGGGATTGAGCGGAGCACCATGACGGCGGCGGCGGGTAGGATACAGAGGGAAAGAACGAGTGAGGGAGAGGGAGTGAGTGGGTGCTAGGGTTTCGCAGAGGGGCGCGGGGAAGGCCTTGTAGGCGTCGAGGAGGGTTGAATGGCCGACGCGTGGGCATCGGTGGCGTTGACGCACGCGCTCTATCCACGGCGTTTGTATGAACATAAGAAAGAAGAAGAGTGTAAGTGGGCTGGGCCGTGCTACTGTAGTCATTGGACTAGAATGCACAAAGAGGTTTTGGCCTTTTCTGATTTCTTTAATCTTTCTGATTTGCAAAAATGTTGGGCCACAAAGACTTTTGTAAAATATGAAATTGTACCACATAAATACTTTGCAATATTGGGCACTGCCATAAAAAGCTTTTGCGGCAAGATAATTTCATTTAAATGTTATATAAATGAAAATAGATTAACGGGGTAGTTTTGTGCACTATTTTAAAATCCTAAGGGCATTTTGAGAATATAGGTGATGTTGTTTTCCCCAACATAAATAATTAGGAATTATTTGCAAAATTATGAACTATTTTGTTTGCATTTTTCAAGATGTAAATTTTGACTTCAAATTTAACTTGAATATGAGTTTGGATTGAAACAAACCAAGGATTAGACTCTTAATTGTGATGACATGGCATCATTAGGCATGAGCTTACTGTAGCATGATTCTCGGGGTGTTACAAATCTCCTCCACTATAAGAAATCTCGTCCCGAGATTTAAGAGGTGCAGTAAGGGAAAAGAGTTGGTTACAAAATTCTAACGAGTCTTCTTGGTCTTGGTTGCTCTTCTCGAAGAGGTCGATCCACTACTTTGATGTCTTCATTTCTCTGCTCCAGGCCATCATGATGAAGTTGTTATCCTTTCTTCGGGAACTCCATCGTACTTACGAAATAATAAAGGGTGGGTACTAGAGAAGAACGGACCGCTACAACGCTTGCTTATCTAGTAGATAACATCAGGGAAGGTGGCGGAAAGTAACTCTCATATTGAAACTTAAGACATTATCGAGAGCAAAATGAGAAGGTATCATGAGAAGTTTTGAGCGGGCAGGCAGTCGTTCGATGGCCTAATCAGAAGGTAAAAGGGGTTCATAGCAACTAGAATTAGTATTGCGTCTGATTCCAGAATAGATCACTAGGCAGGTGGTCCGTGAATTACATACGAAGTCAAACGCGAGGAATAACTTTGACAACAGGGGGCACAGGAGAGTCAGGTTTCGATCCTGTGGAAATGTGGGTTATGGGCCCACCATGTGGGTTAAAAGTAGGAGGAACGGTGACATCTTGCATGGTCAGGATAGCAAGGCATGTCAGAGGGTATCCTGTCAGTTATGTCGGTAACAACGTCGGCACCAAGGGCGAGGGACGAAGAGAACCATTTTCCTGCTCGTTGAACGAGGCGGACCAATAGGCAAAGTTCTCATCCATCGGTGGCTACCTGAATGTCATCAACAATAGTAACATGGCCTTGCTGACAGAATCGTACACCGAGGTGTTTACATAAGCAGAATAATATTACTACTTAGATCATATAGATCACATGAAAGGTTAAATCAAACAATGGAAAGAAAAATATGATTATCAAATTAAACAGAACAATGGAAAGGAAAATGTGTTTAAACACATGTTTCAAGAGTATATCCTTCCGAAGGACAAGCAGAGCACGATATCCATGACAGGATATAATGTAGAAAACTCTTTTAGGTAAGGGGAGAGAAATTTTAGGACATTACCCATACAACGGTGTTTGGATAATTGAGCAGGAAACATTTAACATTGGGCTTCAAATGTTCTTGTTGAAAATTGGAGTACCATAGACATGCTTCAAGATAGCATTGACATGGTCTTCCAGCAAGGTCGGGCTTTGGATACACAGTGGATCCATCAGGAACAACTTATAAAATAAGTCTTACGATTTCCTCATGGAAGAATCGCTAAGCTTGCTAAAAAGGAAACTATGACAATAGGTCCTCCGGCCAGGTGTGCTGGGCATGACATCATTTTACCGGGTCATATAAAGACCAATGTTATGACTCTTGGAAAATGTTCCAACCATCATATCTGACCGAGATTTAGATCTGATTGGTGTCAGGATACCACAGACTCAGGATGCCTGAGAAAAGAAAGGTGCAACGCAATTGACGAGATGACATTATAAGATTCTCGGGCAATGAATTATGGAAGCAAGTTCTGAAACAAGAGTTCATCATTAAAACCAATGAGAGGATGAAAAGGTGGTTGATGGACTCAGCGACAATTCATCGAGGTTTCCAAAAAGACGGATTCCCACAATTATGAGAACAAGGAGAAAACATTTGTCAGATCAAATGTTATATTGATGTATGCTTGAGGAAAACATACACAATTAAACACTGGTTGAAAGGTGCACACGAGATATGGGTTTAGGTAGCATGATCAATGCTAGAATGGTGATTCAATAAATAATAGTCTAAGAATGAACTATTGACCATTAACTCAAAAGCAATAGGGTTGCTAGAAGTTTTGAAGTTGCACATCATAGTTCAATTGTCGGTTTTCCGGTTAGAAACATCACAGGGACCAAGGAATGAACGGATATGGCAATAAGTATCACCTATATCAAGAATTCTTAAGAGGTGGTGAAATTCTCACGACATTCTTGACATAAAAGATGGTAATACGCCAAGGTAAGGAACAAATGCTGGATAGCAAGGATCTCAAGGTATAACACGAAACACGAACAAGTTTGTGTTGAACAGAAGGCAATAAAGTGGTCGATGATAACAAAAATCATCAAGGGCAAGGATGGTATTTCTCATCATGAATTCGATATATATCTTGGAAGAGCTTAGGATGTTGATGATGAACACGACACAGTTGTCGAGAGATTTCATGAAGATGTAATCGGTCGGCGATGCCATCAAGTCAAATGATGATGAAGCGAAAGGTTATGGGAACCAAGGATATGACATAAACTCGAAATCAAGTTTGATGTTCAAGGAGAAATGATATGACGAGGAAGTTCGACGTAAGATTAGCTCATCGTCGAAAATTGTGCTCCGAGAAGAAGGACCAGGTAGCACAATTAAAATTTAGCACGATAATGATATGGCCGTTCGGGATAGGAATGACTTGAAGGATTATTAAACTCATAAACAACGAAAATTACTTAGAGTTAATGAATTGGATTATGGACTTGATTCACTATCGGTGTCCCTGAGTGTCTAACAACTCAAAACACGGGGAAAATTGGAATCGGTGAGAAATAATACTTGAAGAACTTCATAAGAAGTGATATGGTTTTGTGATTTTATCGAGATGCCACGGGGTAATACTCGAAGGTAGAACATAATAGAGGTTGCAGAGGTGTACTGATCTGCAGAAGACAAGTGCTTTAACTAGTCCGAGAAATGGAATCAAGGAGAAAATATGATCGGAACCATGATTGCAAAGGATCAATTCACAGATACTAAATGATAATATATCAAGGGAATATTTTTTACAAGAAGCTTCCATGATAGGATTTACATCGTGTCCATGGGCATGAACACAAAGTTCAAGGTTGACTCCCACTTCTTCAATGTACAACCTTCCATTCACCTCTCATTTTTTCGAAAATGACAATAGTTGTCGAAAGTTTTACCTGGTGCAATACCAGATAAGTATGACCCGTGAAATCTTTCGGGTTCACACAGATTAAGGAAGGCATAGGTTCAACCCATCGCGGCATCGTAGAAACATATACCACAAACTTCAGGAGTAAATAACACAAGCTCGAAAGTAGAGCATGGTTGACAAAGCAGAGGATACAATTTACCAAAAGCATTATGTATCCGAGGAAAGGCTCACAGGCTTATGGAATATGAAGGACTCTGTCGGATAAAATCCAACAAAGGATCTGGTGGTCCACAAGGGATCTGACGTGAGCATTGGTACTCAACCAGAGGAAGGAAGAATGCAAGAGATCAGATTATAGAAACAACTGACTAACTCAAAGCTCAAATGCAAAGGAATTATGAATTCCAAGACAAGGGATCAGAAACAATGCTCTGATTATGGATGGATAAGTTTAGTAGTCTTAGGGGTACAATCGATGGCAATTTGATTGGTCGAGATCCAGCTCATGTTTAAAATGTCTTCTGAGCCGGGAGGATGAATCAAGGGGACTCAAAATGATAATGACAAGGGATACTATGAATATTGCTAGCCATATGGAACGCAACCATAATGCAAGTAGACAAGTATTTGCGGGCAGAGGATTACTGAAAGATCATATAGTATTTCAATGTGTCTTGTGAATCATATGAACAACAGGGGAAGAGCGGATACTCAGTAAGTGCGAGGAATTATCCGTAGAGGGTATTCATTTGGCAAGAACTGCAAGGTAGTAAGCTCAAAGTATTCTCAAAACAATGGAGAGCAGTTCGGGGCATCTTGTTATAACAAGATCAATGGGATTAAATGTAAGAATGGCAGGGGTATGCAGTTCTCAATAAGGATATAACAGTGGTAGGGAATTGCAAAGGTGGTGGGTACAAGTGTCTTAGGAGAACATCATAAGGTAACCTCGGAATCTTCTGGTGCAGACGACGATCATCGGCAATAAGGTCTACTACGGGTGAAAGTGATCACGAGATCCTAATGTTAGATTTAGCAAAACTAATTTAACCCGAAATAGAAGAGAGATCAGAGTCCCAGAGTATAGATGAGGAGTAAAAGATTCTAATACCACCCAAATGGCGATGTGGCCCGTAAGATGCACAGCCATGTTAGTAAAAAGTTTTGCAATGTCTAGACTCGACTTCGGCCAAGGAGTGTGGAAGGGGGATTCCTATAGGCAGTCGGCTTTGATACCAACTTGTGACGCCCCCGATTTGACCGTACACTAATTATACATGCAAAGGTGTACGATGAAGATCAAAGACTCACGGGAAGATATCACAACACAACTCTAGACACAAATTAAAATAATACAAGCTTTTATTACAAGCCAAGGGCCTCAAGGGCTCGAATACAAGAGCTCGATCATAGACGAGTCAGCGGAACAAACAATATCTGAGTACAGACATAAGTTAAACAAGTTGGCCTTAAGAAGGCTAGCACAAACTGGGATATAGATCGAAAGAGGCGCAGGCCTCCTGCCTGGGATCCTCCTAAACTACTCCTGGTCGTCATCAGCGGCCTGCACGTAGTAGTAGGCACCTCCCGAGTAGTAGCAGTCGTCATCGACAATGGCGTCTGGCTCCTGGACTCCAACGTCTGGTCGCAACAATCGGGTATAGAAAGGGGAAAAGGGGGAGCAAAGCAACAGTGAGTACTCATCCAAAGTACTCGCAAGCAAGGAGCTACACTACATATGTATGCATTGGTATCAAATGAAAAAGGGGTATTATATGTGGACTGAACTGCAGAATGCCAGAATAAGAGGGGGATAGCTAGTCATGTCGAAGACTACGCTTCTGGCGACCTCCATCTTGCAGCATGTAGAAGAGAGTACATGGTAAGTTCTCCAAGTATCATCGCATAGCATACTCCTACCCGGTGATCCTCCCCTCGTCGCCCTATGATAGAGCGATCACCGGTTGTATCTGGCACTTGGAAGGGTGGGTTTTATTAAGAATCCGGTTCTAGTTGTCATAAGGTCAAGGTACAACTCCGGGTCGTCCTTTTACCGAGGGACACGGCTATTCGAATAGATCAACTTCCCTGCAGGGATGCACCACATTTCCCAACACGCTCGATCCCCTTTGTCCGGACACACTTTTCTGGGTCATGCCCGGCCACGGAAGATCAACACGTCGCAGCCCCACCTAGGCACAACAGAGAGGTCAGCACGCCGGTCTAAATCCTATGGCGCAGGGGTCTGGGCCCATCGCCCATTGCACACCTGCACGTTGCGTACGCGGCCGGCGAGCAGACCTAGCCTCCCTTATACAAGAGCAGGCGTTCCAGTCCAACCCGGCGCGCGCCGCTCAGTCGCTGACGTCAAGAAGGCTTCGGCTGATACCATGACGTCGAGTGCCCATAACTGTTCCCGCGTAGTTGGTTAGTGCGTATAGGCCAGTGGCCAGACTCAGATCAAATACCCAGATCTCGTTAAGCGTGTTATTTTGAAATAACCGCGGACGCCGACCAGGGTCAGGCCCACCTCTCTCCTAGGTGGTCTCAACCTGCCCTGTCGCTCCGCCACAAAGATCCACTCAAAGGGCCGTCAGGATAAACGTCCTTTCGGACCCAATCCGTGAATCACTCGCGGGTACTCTACGAGCCGACCCGACTTTAGTCACCGCAAGTATCATATAATATGTATAAGTATATACCCGTGATCACCTCCCGAGTGATCACAACCCGATAGTATAGCATGGAAGATAGACAAGAATGTAGGGCCATTGATGATAAACTAGCATCCTATACTAAGCATTTAGGATTGCAGGTAAGGTATCAATAACTGTAGCAACAATGACAGGCTATCATCAGGATAGGATTTACGGAAAGCAGTAACATGCTACACTACTCTAATGCAAGCAGTAGAGAGAAGAGTAGGCGATATCTAGTGATCAAGGGGGGGGGGGGCTTGCCTGGTTGCTCTGGCAAGAAAGAGGGGTGTCAACAACGTAGTCGATTGGGGCACCAGCAACGGCGTCAGTCTCGTAGTCTATCGGAGAGAAGAGGGGGAAGAAACAATGAATATAATGCAAACAGATGCATAGCAATGCATGGCAGGACAAGTAGCGGTGCTAGGGGTGCCCTAACGCGGTATGAGGTGATACCGGTGAAGGGGGGAAACATCCGGAAAAATATCCCCAGTGTTTCGCGTTTTCGGACAGATGAATCGGAGGGGAAAGTTACGTGTTCGCTATGCTAGGGATGCGTGGCAGACGAACGGGCCGCGTATTCGGATTCGTCTCGTCGTTCTGAGTAACTTTCATGTACAAAGTTTTTCCATCCGAGTTACGGATGAATTTCTACGAATTTCCGAAGAATTAAACGACTATCTGGAATTCCTAAATATTGGCTAAGTCTGATAATTGTTCAGTTTTTAAAGTTCATTTAGCTGATTTCCAAAGGCTATAACTATGGTTCTACCCATCCTATGGGTTAGTACCTTATATCAATATTGACCATTTCCCTGTGATCTACAAGATGGTATCAATTGCATCACTATTAGTGTTCATTTGCTTAATCAAAACCTTGCTTGAAAAGTGCCACTTGTTGTTAATTCCAGAAACTGTTAAAATATACGAACATAAGATTTTTTGATTTTCACAGGATTTAATCCATGCCTTATTTGAATTTGGTCCAATGGGATGTTTTGAACCTTGTCAAGTGTACTACCCGCACATATTTATTTTAGCTATGTTAAGCTTTGTTTAGTTGCTATTTTGAGGCTGTCAAGAGGGCTAGTCAATGTAATAGTTGCAAAGCTGGCTACTGCTACAGTAACAGAATGTTACCGTAGTAGGGGAGTAGCAGCCGAGCGCAGCGGGCAAAGCAGCAGCAAGGAGCGGCAGTGGCGGCGCGGCGAGGCCGAAGGTGGGTGCAGCCACACACTCAGAGCACACACATACTGCACGCACACATCGCGCACACACACTGGACGCATGCACAACATGCACACACATACTGCACGCACACATCGCGCACACACACTGCACGCATGCACAACATGCACACACACGCACGGCCGCTCGGCCATGGTCACGGCCAAGGCCAACAGTAGCAGGCTAGCAGCAGCCGGCTGCAACGGCTAGCGGCAGCACACGTGCGCGGGGGCGGCCTGGGGCGAGACAAGGCGGGTGAGCGTGCACATGCACGAGGAACGGAGCTCTCGTCATGGCGTGAGCGGCGGAGCGGACGCCGAAGTTCGGGCGTTGGTGGTTACGACAATGTGGGAGCACGTCAAGCGACTCGGGGGAGCGGTGTTGGGCTCCTACGAGCTCCAGGAGCTCGACTACGAGCTCGGACGCGAGCTAGCGGGCTACGATGGTCACGGCGGCGAGCTCGTCTACGACGACGAGTACGGCCATGACATGGTCGGCGGCTACGAGTGCACAGATGAGCATGGGAGTAAGGGGAGAAGAAGAGGAGCTCACAGCGCCGCTGCAGATGTGCAAGAGTGAGCTCGGGGGAGGCTCGCGGCGGCGATCGATGGCGGCCATGCGGGGAAGACGAGCTCGGGGAAGTCATTGTAGTGGCTCCAAGCTTCAACGGAGAGGCGGAGGTGATGTAGTCGAGGGCGGCGACGACGTACGACACGACGGAGTGGCGATTGGGCCATGATGGCCGCGGGATCGAGCGGAGGATGATGACGGCGGCGGCGGGCAGGATACAGAGGGAAAGAACGAGTGAGGGAGAGGGAGTGAGTGGGTGCTAGGGTTTCGCAGAGGGGCGCGGGGAAGGCCTTGTAGGCGTCGAGGAGGGTTGGATGGCCGACGCGTGGGCATCGGCGGTGTTGACGCACGTGCTCTGTCCACGGCGTTTGTATGAACAGAAGAAAGAAGAAGAGTGTAAGTGGGCTGGGCCGTGCTACTGTAGTCATTGGACTAGAATGCACAGAGAGGTTTTGGCCTTTTCTGATTTCTTTAATCTTTCTGATTTGCAAAAATGTTGGGCCACAAAAAGACTTTTGTAAAATATGAAATTGTACCACATAAATACTTTGCAATATTTGGCACTACCATAAAAAGCTTTTGCGGCAAGATAATTTCATTTAAATTTTATATAAATGAAAATAGATTAACGGGGTTGTTTTGGGCACTATTTTAAATTCGTAAGGGCATTTTGAGAATATAGGTGATGTTGTTTTCCCCAACATAAATAATTAGGAATTATTTGCAAAATTATGAACTATTTTTTTTTGTATTTTTGAAGATGTAAATTTTGACTTCAAATTTAACTTGAATACGAGTTTGGGTTGAAACAAAGTGAGGATTAGACTCTTAATTGTGATGACATGGCACATTAGGCATGAGCTTACTGTAGCATGATTCTCGGGGTGTTACAGGGCCATAGGTTTCACTAGTGGCTTTTCTCAAGATAGCATAAGTATTACGGTGGGTGAACAAGCTTCTGTCGAGCAATTGATAGAAAAACGAATAATTATGAGAATATCTAGGTATGATCATGTATATAGGCATCACGTCCGTGACAAGTAGACCGAAACGATTCTGCATCTACTACTATTACTCCACACATCGACCGTTATCCATCATGCATCTAGAGTATTAAGTTCATAAGAACAGAGTAACGCCTTAAGCAAGATGACATGATGTAGAGGGATAAACTCATGCAATATGATGTAAACCCCATCTTTTTATCCTCGATGGCAACAATACAATACGTGTCGTTTCCCTTTCAGTCACTGGGATCGAGCACCGCAAGATTGAACCCAAAGCTAAGCACTTCTCCCATTGCAAGAAAGATCAATCTAGTAGGCCAAACCAAACTGATAATTCAAAGGGACTTGCAAAGATAAACCAATCATACATAAAAGAATTCAGAGAAGATTCAAATATTGTTCATAGATAATCTTGATCATAAACCCACAATTCATCGGATCTCAACAAACACACCGCAAATAGAAGAGTTACATCGAATAGATCTCCAAGAGAATCAAGGAGAACTTTGTATTGAGATCCAAAGAGAGAGAAGAAGCCATCTAGCTACTAGCTATGGACCCGAAGGTCTGAAGTAAAGTACAAAAACATCATCAGAGGGGCCATGGAGTTGATGTAGAGGCCCTCCGTGATCAATGCCCCCTCCGCCGGAGCTCTAGAAAAGCCCCAAGATGGGATCTCGTGGGTACAGAAGGTTGCAGCGGTGGAAATAGGGTTTCATCGTGCTCCTCGATGTTTGCGGGGTACATGGATATATATAGGAGGAAGAAGTAGGTTAGTGGAGCAACGAGGGGCCCACAAGGGTGGAGGGCGCGCCAGGGGGTGGACGCGCCCCCTGCCTCGTGGCTGCCTCGTTGATTGCTTGACGTCCACTCCAAGCCCCGTGGATCACGTTTGTTCCAAAAATCACGTTCCCGAAGGTTTCATTCTGTTTGGACTCCATTTGATATTCCTTTTCTACGAAACACTGAAATAGGCAAAAAAAAAGCAGCAATTTAGGTTGGGCCTCCAGTTAATAGGTTAGTCCCAAAAATAATATAAAATGTAAAATAAATCCCATTAACATCCAAAATAGATAATATAATAGCATGGAACAATCAAAAATTATAGATACGTTGGAGACGTGTCACACTACGCGCTAGATACCTTGTCATTGAAGACAGGTTCAGGGGCTACTGAGGGAGTCCTGGACTAAGGGGTCCTCGGGCGTACGGCCTGTTAGCCATGGGCCGGACTGATGGGTTTTGAAGATACAAAGACCAAAGACTGCACCCGTGTCCGGATGGGGACTCTCCTTGGCGTGGAAGGCAAGCTTGTCCTCGAATATGTAGATTCCTTTCTTTGTAACCGACCTTATGTAACCCTAGATCCTCCCGGTATCTATATAAACTGGAGGACTTAGTCCGGATAGGAGACTCATTATCATAGCCATACAACTTAGACCTCTAGGGTTTAGCCACTACGATCTCGAGGTAGATCAACTCTTGTAATACTCATATTCATCAATATCAATCAAGTAGTACATAGGGTATTACCTCCATAGAGAGGGCCCGAACCTGGGTAAACACCGTGTCCCTTGTCTCCTATTACTATCAACCTTAGACGCACAGTTCGGGACCCCCTACCCGAGATCCGCCGGTTTTGACACTGACAAAGGCCTCCTTTTAATAGATTACCGGACCAAAGCATTAACACATAGTGAATACATGAACTCCTCAAACTACGGTCATCACCGGTAAGTATCCTGATTATTGTCACTTCGGGGTTAACGGATCATAACACATAATAGGTGACTATAGACTTGCAAGATAGTGTAAGTGCATCTAGTGCCACCTCTAGTTGGTTTTGGACTATTGACGACAAACCTGGTTGAGGGACTAATGTGTTTGTGAGAATTGCAGGATAACACAGGTAGAAGTCCCTCATTGATTCGGTTTTCCTACCGGAGATGACCCCTAAAAATGTATGAAGACATTGAAGACAAAGGTGGTATGTGAAGACATTCACATTGAAGACTATGGCAAGAGAAGACATCGCGTGAAGACTATGGAGCGCGAAGACTTAGTTGTTTCGTCGTTTCCTTTTCTTCTTTGTTGAGTCATAGGAACCACCGTACTGTTAAGTGGGGTCCAAGTGAACCAGTCAGAATGACTGAAGTGATGCTTAACCAAAATCCTATGTCTTCGAGCGAAGACAATGAGAGAAAATCTTATCCCGAGCTGGATAAGTCAGCTTTGCTTGTAGCCCAAGTAAAGTTGTCGTGTGTGTTTGAAATCTGACCATTGGAACACGTGTCAGTTTCTTAGTGAACCGGGGTCATTTCGGACAAATCAGGTCGGGTTGCCTAGTGGCTATAAATAGCCCACCCCTTACACCATAAATTGGTTGGCTGCTCAGAGTTAGTGCACGGCTTTTGTCGTTTGAGAGCAACCCACCTCGAAGCCTTTGAGAGAGAAATCCTTGCGAGGACAAAGCCCTAAACACCCAGAGCCAAAGAGTGTTAGGCATCACTGAAGTCTTCCTGTCTGTGTGATCTAAAGACTTATTTCACTTGAGGACTGTGAATTCTCCATCCGGTTAGGCGTCGCGTTCTGAGCATCCAAGAGTCATTGTGGATCGCCGGTGAATGAAGTCTGTGAAGGTTTGGAAGTCTACCTTGAGGACTTACCAGAGTGATTGGCGAGGACTGGGTGTCCTTAGCTCAAGGGGAATAAGGTGAAGACGCGGTCTTCTGAGTTAAATCTTAGCCTCCCTAACCAAACGTACAGTTGTCACAGCAACTGGAACTGGTCCAACAAATCATTGTCTTCAACGAGCCACTGGTTCTATCCTTCCCATATCTTTATTTGCAGTTGGTCCTTCTGAAGTCATTGCCTGTTTGCATTATCTTTTTGTCTTCACTGTGTGACTGCTTGTTCTGATTAGCTTCATACTATCTTCCATCCCGATCCATACTGCCTAGCTGCTATTAGTCTTTGTGCTTTCTCTTCATTGAATACTTGACTATGGCTTGCCTAGTGTAGTCTACCTTCTGCTGCATGGTAATAGGTTTATTTCTGTCGTTTGTCTTCGAAACTCCCATGTTTTGAAGACTTTCTTAAAAATCGCCTATTCATCCCCCCTCTAGTCGATCACTAGCACTTTCAATTGGTATCAGAGCAAGGTACTCCCTTGTTTTGTGTGATTGGGTTTAACCACCTGGAGTTTTAGCTATGTCGACTGCAGGGATAATCAAAGTCTCTGCTGCGTGCCCAGTCTTCGATGGAACTGAATATCCCTACTGGAAGAATAAGATGCGCATGCATCTTGAAGCCATTGATGTGGACCTCTGGTATGTCGTCAAGAATGGCGTCCCCAAGGCTGGTGAAGGTGTCACCGCTGCTGATGTCAAGAAGTTTGTTCAACTAGATTCCACTACCAAGAATATCATCTGTGGTCATCTGACCAAAGGGCGGTATGGCCGTGTGAGTGCTCTGGAAACATCCAAGCTAGTCTGGGACTGGCTCTCCAAGGTCAACGAAGGCGTCTCAACCCAGAGAGATCAAAGGATCAGTGTCCTTCACAACCTCTTCAACCGCTTCAAGAGAAACGACAATGAGAATGTTCAGCTCATGTTTGATCGACTCACTGACATCACAAATGAGCTTCAAGCTCTCGGCGCTACTGAGATCACCAAGCATGAAATCGTCAAGACACTTCTGAGATCACTTGACAGCTCGTTTGACACCCTAGCCCTGATGATTCAAGAACGCCCTGACTTCAAGAGACTCGATCCGTCTGACATACTCGAAAGGCTCAACACACATGAGTTTCAGCTTTCTGAGAAAAGAGACATCTACGGTCCCAACTATGGCCGAACTCGTGCATTGAAGGCAAAAGCTGTTTCCTCATCTGAAGAAGAATCTGACTGCAGTTCTGATGATCCTGAAGATATTGGAAAGGATCTTGCTATGCTTGTGAAGAAGTTCCAGAAATTCACCAAGAAGAAAGGCTTCAGAAAGTCCTCACGGTCCAGCTCAAGGAATGATGAAGCTTCTGCTCATGACTACAAAAAGAGAACATGCCACAAGTGCAAGAAACCTGGTCACTACATCTCTGAGTGTCCGCAGTGGGACAATGAGAACAACAAGAAGAAGAGCAAGGAATATGATTCTGATGACAAGAAGAAGAAGAAGAAATACTCAAAGTCTTCTTCCAAGTCTTCCTCAAAGTCTCCATCACACAAGAAGAGCTCATCTGGCAAGACTCATGCGTTTGTTGGCAAGGAAATGGATTCAGAGGAGGAGTCTGCTTCTGAGGAGGCAGAGGTGGAGTCTGAGGAGGATTCTGATTCTGGCGTTGCAAGTCTGGCTACAGCCTACGTTGCCAAGTCCATCTTCAACACTGAAGACAATGACTTCGTCACCGACGCCGATGCTAATGACAAGGACAACTCCGCTCCCACCTACTGCTTCATGGAACGCGGTGCCAAGGTAAACTCACGCACTACTCACTATCAAACATCCAGTGAAGATGACTCTGATTGTGGTTCCAAACCCAGCTACAAAACACTTGCTAAAATTGCCACTAAACAACAGAAAGCTATGGAACACATTCAAAAACTGTTAGACAAAAGCGATGACCTGTTAGACGCTAAAATGACTTGATCTTAGTCCTTAATTGAAGACATAAAAAAATCTTCATGTTAAGTATGAGGAACTTGAAAGTCGTCATGAAACGCTCTCAACAACTCATGAAAAGCTTTCCTATGATTATCTTCAAAGGAAGCAAGAACTTGAGAAATTGAGAGCGGCTCATGAAGATCTTCAAAAGGAAAACGAGTCACTTCGCACTGAACAGATCAGTCCCGCTCAGGAAGGATTTGAACCACCATGTCTTAAATGCCTTGAGCGTGATAACGCTACTTCTGTTGCTGGATGTTCTACTGCTGCTACTGTTGCAATATCTTCAACTGTTGATGTGGTAACTAACCCCTCTACTGAGGATGCCACTACTATTGCTGATGAAAATGCTAGGTTGAAGACATTGCTTGAAACAGGGATGTACAAAAGTCTCAAAGGGCATCAAACACTATGTGATGTCCTCAAAAGGCAGATCCTGAACCGAAACCCTAGGAAAGAGGGTGTTGGGTTCGAAAGGAAAATGAATGCTGATGGCTCTTACTGGAAACCTGAGCAGTACCCCAAAACCACATGGGTTGCTGCAAAGGAACCTTCAGTGGATCCATCCACCCTATCTGGCTTCACTTGTGCTAATCCCATCGTCATTGATGAATCCTTTGATGCAAACTATAAACTGTTTAACAATCAGAATGGTGACGTGTTTGCCAGGTATATTGGTACTAACTGCAGGAATGGGCCACCTATGAAGAAAGTCTGGGTGCCGAAAGAGTGTCTGGAGAATCTTCCTGTGAATGTCGTCATGACACCACAAGTGAAGAAGACAAACCCCAGACCACATGCTTCATATGGTCCAAAGGCTTCATACAGACAGAGGACTCACCTGAGTCGCACTAACGCAAATGTTTTGCAGGGAAACCATACTCAGGCCTATGAATATGAGCGTGTTTCATCAAACCGCCATGTTCATAAGACCTAGAACTACTCTGCTTATTCTTATGAGTAATATTGTCCACCTGCAAGACTATTTGCTAGGGCTCCAAAGCCAAAGTTCTCAGATGCTGCACTTAGACTCATTGCTTCGAAGCCACCCTTGAAGATGTGGGTGGCTAAGAAAGCTTAACTCTCTTTTGCAGGGAAAGGTCTCCAGCCGAAAATCAAATGCGTCTGAAGCTATTGCTGGGGACCTTAAACATCTTGTAGGGCGCAAGATCAAATGCCCAAATGGTCTTATTATGTATTTTGTTCCTGAGTCGCTTGCTACTTTCCCTATCAGTCCTAACCTCGATCTAAGCTTTAATAATCCTCTTGCTCGTCAAATGTTTATGCTTCACAATGCTCTTCGTGAAGCCTACCCCCCTAACTGCACTGTAGGGTATGACACCAGCTGCTTCAGAATGGATTATTGATAGTGGATGTACTAATCACATGACTGGCAAGCGAAGTCTTCTCATGGACTCAACCTTACGTCCATCTGACAAAAGTCACATCACATTTGCTGATACTGGTAAAATCAAGGTATTGGGTCTAGGTAGAGTTGCAATCTCAAAGGATCAGCACATGGATAAAGTGATGCTTGTTGAATCCCTTGGTTTCAACTTAATGTCTGTCTCAATGCTTTGCGATTTGAACATGATTGTGAAATTTGGAAAATATTGTTGCCTTGTTCTAATGGAATCTGACAAGTCTCTAGTCTTTGAAGGGTATCAGAAAGATGATTTGTACATGGTAGATTTCTCAGCAGGACCACAGCTTGCCGTATGTCTTCTTGCAAAAGCTTCAAAATGCTGGCTCTGGCATCGGAGGCTAGGGCATGCTGGCATGAGGAACTTGCATACTCTTGCAAAGAAGAAGCATGTCATAGGCATCGAGGGCGTCAAGTTCAAGAAGGATCACTTATGCGGTGCCTGTGAAGCTGGAAAGATGACGAGGGCCAAGCATCCCTCGAAGACAATCATGACAACGACTCAACCCTTCGAACTGCTACACATGGACCTCTTCGGCCCTACTCACTACTCAACTCTTACTACTACTTCTTGTCTCTATGGCTTCGTCATTGTTGATGATTATTCAAGATATACATGGGTGCATATAATCCTCTACAAGACTGAAGTGCAGGATGTCTTCAGACGCTTCGCCAATCGAGCCATGAACAACTATGGCATCAAGATCAAGCACATCCAAAGTGACAATGGCATTGAATTCAAGAAGACCGGCCTCGACACTTATCTTGATACATTGGGCATCACTCATGAGTTCTCAGCTCCGCACACGCCTCAACGGAATGGCATCGTGGAACGCAAGAACAAAACACTCATTGAGATGGCTCGGACGATGCTCGATGAATACAAGACTCCAAGGAAGTTCTGGCCTAAAGCTATTGATACTGCATGCCATGTCATCAACCGTGTTTATCTTCACAAGCTTCTGAAGAAAACATCCTATGAACTCCTCACTGGTAAGAAGCCAAACGTCAGTTACTTCAGAGTATTTGGTGCCAGGTGCTGGATCAAGGATCCACATCACACTTCAAAATTCGCACCGAAAGCACATGAAGGTTTTATGCTTGGTTACGGAAAGGATTCGCACTCCTACAGAGTCTTCAACCTCTTTCACTATAAAGTGGTTGAAACTGTGGATGTGTGGTTCGATGAGACTAACGGCTCGCAAAGAGAGCACCTGCCAAATGTGCTAGATGAAATTCCACCCAGTGAATCCATCAAGCTTATGGGAACTGGAGAAATCATACCGTCTGAAGTACAGCCTGAAGAGGAACTTATCATCTCTGCACCTGATCAACCTAAAGACAATGCTCAGCCTGAAGACAATCCTTGAAATAATGACAATGATCAACAAGAGCAAAATCTACGTCCAATTCATCCTCGTGTTGCAAATGAAGTACAGATTGAGAAGATAATTGATAGCATCAATGCACCTGGTCCACTCAACACAACTAGCAAATTTCTGTGGGCACTTCGCATTCGTCTCAATATCTGAACCCAAAAAAGTTGATGAAGCCTTCATGGAACCTGAATGGATTCAAGCTATGCAAGAAGAGCTTCAATAGTTCGAGCTGAATAATGTATGGGAACTGGTCAAGCGTCCTGATCCTCGTAAACACAATATCATAGGCACTAAATGGATATATCGTAACAAGCAAGATGAGCATGGTCAAGTTGTCAGAAACAAGGCTCGTCTCGTTGCTCAAGGATACACTCAAGTTGAAGGAATTGACTTCGATGAAATATTTGCTCCCGTGGCTAGGCTTGAAGCCATACGCATACTGCTAGCCTATGCAAATCATCATAACATCCTTCTGTATCAAATGGATGTGAAGAGTGCCTTTCTCAATGGCAAGATTGAAGAAGTGTATGTTGCACAACCGCCTGGCTTTGAAGATCCAAAACATCCTGACATGGTTTACAAGCTCAACAAGGCACTGTATGGCCTCAAACAAGCCCCTTGTGCTTGGTATGACACACTCAAAGACTTCCTGAAGAGCAAAGGCTTCAAACCTGGTTCCCTGGATCCCACACTCTTCACGAAGACATATGATGGTGAACTGTTTGTGTGCGAAATATATGTGGATGAAATTATCTTCGGCTGCACTAATCAGAAATACAGTGATGAGTTTGGATACATGATGCAGAGCAATATCAGATGTCCATGATGGGTGAGCTGAATTTCTTCCTTGGTCTTCAAATACGGCAGCAACACAACGGCATCTTCATATCTCAAGAGAAATACCTCAAAGATTGCCTGAAGAAGTTTGGAATGCAAGACTGCAAGGGTTATACGACGCCAATGCCTACCAAGAGTCATCGGGATTCTGACGCCAATGGTAAAGAGTTCGATCAAAAGGTATACCGCTCCATGATTGGTTATTTGCTTTATTTATGTCCATCTAGGCCAGATATTATGCTTAGTGTTTGCATGTGTGCCCGATTCCAAGCGGCACCAAAGGAATCGCATCACTTAGCTGTGAAGCGAATTCTTCGATATTTGGCTTACACCCCAACACTAGGATTATGGTATCCAAAGGGCTCAGAGTTTGATCTAGTTGGATTCTCGGATGCTGATTATGCTGGTGAAAAGGTTGATCGCAAGTCTACATCAGGCACATGTCACTTTCTGGGATGATCACTTGTGTGTTGGTCTTCAAAGAAGCAGAGCTGTGTATCTCTCTCCACTTCTGAATCTGAATACATTGATGATGGATCATGCTGCGCTCAGCTTCTATGGATGAAGCAAACACTCATAGACTATGGCATTCATATGAAGCAAGTGCCACTCTACTGCAACAATGAAAGCGCCATCAAGATCGCCAAAAACCCAGTTCAGCACTCGAAGACAAAGCACATTCAGATCCGTCATCACTTTCTCAGAGATCATGTCATGAAGGAAGATATTGATATCATTCACGTCAGCACTGAAGAGCAACTGGCAGATATCTTCACAAAGCCCTTGGATGAGAAAAGGTTCTGCAAGTTGCGGTGTGAGATAAATATCTTGGAATCTTCAAATGTCCTGTGATCATGCACATATCCTAACACTTATGCATGTTGATGACTTAGATGTACAAACACACGAAGTAATGTATATCTTCAACTAATGAAGACTTACACTCTAAGTGTGAATACATTAACGCGGAATTTGACTTCGGAGCGCCACAATAATTGTGCACCGTGTCTGGGTCTAATACTTCCTATACGGTGGGTAACGCCACCACCAAACTTTTGTTTAGAATACTTTCTGTTGGCGTTACATTTGCAAAGTCTTCGCATTTGGTTTGTCTTCAATGTTAACATGGCTTCATGTTTATCTTCAATATATTGATTTGGTTTCTGTCCTCTACAGCATTCACTTATAGCTATGTCTTCTAGTTGAATCTTTTGAACTAAGTGAATGTGATCGGACCCTAACCTTTCTATGCTCCCATCTCAAATCTATCTATCCAAATCATATGCATTCTGTTGAAACTGTCGAATGTCTTCTCTGCGTCCTTGTTAGCAGAAGATACAGAGACAAACATTAATCTGTTTTCAATGCTCAATCCTTTATACTTGAAACCCGGAGAAGCGGGAACGACCACCCGACAATCCAGGCGTACGTGGGAACGTGGAACAACCTCCGATGTGTTGCATGATCGCCACGTGTCCTTCAGATGTGAACCTCCAGGGGCACCTGCGTAATAACGTTGTGCCGTCCCTGTCCCTATAAATACACGCGTCACCCCAGTCATTATCTCTTCTTCCACTTCTCTCTCGCACAAACCCTAGCGCCACCGCTAGCCCTCGACGACGCTGGCGACGAAGCGCTTAGCTGTCGCGACCTCACCGACGCCGTCCTCACGTCGACCGCGGACATCGTCTTCTCCGCCGTCGCCGTAGGTGTCCTCCGTCGCCAAGTTAGGGCACGGAAGATTGAACTGCTCGGCCTCATCTCCTACTCTGTCTAGTAGTTCCTCGAGTGTTAAATAAAAACTCTTTTTATAGTCTTTTTGATCCGATAGATTCATCCTTTTCAACCACAAGTGGTTTCTGTTCCTACAAAGTTGGATCAATCATGTTCTGCATCTCATAGCATGCCTAGTATGTTCACTTATGCTTCACAAAGTAGTTAGATTCCTCACTTGTACTTATTCGTGGATTCATACAAATCTGGAACCAACTCTCTACATATGAGTGAATGTCTTCACACTATGAGGGCAATGTCTTCTAAACTGATTTATCTTCAAAATCTTCTAAGAATGCATATGACTTCTTCCCCTTCCCTCGCATCTCTAATGCTGTCACAGGTACATGTCCGTGGGAGAATCCCTTGGTTCTCATAGTCTGCATTCATTTGCAGAGTTCTTACAGCATCACATAAATTCTCTTGAAGCCAGTTCCTGTCTGACCAGTAGACGGAAGACTTTGACAGTGTTGAAGCCTTTCATTCTAAACTTCATGGCAACAGAAAAAACAGTCAGGAAGGGCGGCAGACAGTGCCGTGAAAACACTGTAAGGACATGCCACCTGATCTCTATGAGTTATACAAGTCAGATCCAGAAAAGACCTATGGAGAACGCAAGAACCGAATCCAATGGATTCGAAGACATTGGGCAGAGGAATGGTTCAAGTACAGATTTGTCACCGATGAATATGCTGAAAAGAATGCCATCAAGGGCCCCCGGGGAGATATCATATACAAAGGTCTTCAGCCTAAGTCGAAGTCCGAAGCAATTGCTCAAGGCTTCTACCCCTGCATGATTCGTGGACCTCAGCCTGCTAATGCCGATCCATCCTCTCTATCATGGTGTCGTGAAGATAATCTCTTCAAGCGCAACTATCAGTTTGCAAAGAACTCGGCCAAGGAAAACAAGAAGTCTTTGGGATTAGACTTCAACCCAGGCCCCTCCGCGCCACGTGCTGACGGCACACACGAAGCTGAACCCAATCTTGTTGGGCCCTTCTACAACTTAGAAGGTCTCATCACTCATGTAATGGTTCAAGGGGCAGACATGGACCAACCTACAGATGACGCTGATTCTGACGAAGCGCCTGCACCACCGAAAGCCTATGAAGCAAAAGAAACCAAAGGCTTCAAAGCCGTCTTCTGCACCAAAGGTCTCCCGGGCGAAGCCTCTGGCTACTGCACCTCCTGAAACCAGTGTGCAGTTTGAAGATCTCTCTCACATCTCCAAGTCTGACAAGTTGAAAAAGCCCATGCAACCAACTAGTCAAGCATTGACCCCTGCTGCTGTTTTGAGAAACGAGAATGACGCCATTGATCTCTCTAGCGATGATGCTCTTGAGCAATTGATAAAGAGCAAGCAAGAGGTGGAAATCTTCAATGATCTTCCCCTCTTTGATGTGGAAATCCTGTACAAATTTATTGATGAGTGGTTTGACAGCCCAGACCTCAGTTTTGATGATCTTCAGCTCCCAATTGGCCTCAGCATCTCCTTCCATGGAGCCATTGCTCCTGAGCTGGCTCTTGCACAGAAGATTGTTGAGCTGAAGCACAAGATTGATTATGAAAAGGCTCAGTTCAAGAAGCACATGGCCAAGCTCAATGTTGAAGACATTCAAAACTTCAAGGTCATGATGCATGAGCTCAAGGAGGCATTCCACAAGAAACGAGAAGAAGCAAAAGGTTCTCGTGAGCGCATGAAGAATCTTGCTGCCAAATGTGTTCAAGGCTACAATGAAGCTGAAAAGCACAAGGCTTTGGGGCGACCAGGCATCGACCCGAGAATGGCTGCTAAAAAGAAGAAGAAGCTAGCTGTGGCCGAACCAGAAGCATCAAGGCAGGAAGAACCTCGCATTATCTTCTCGGCCAGTATGACAGGCTCGAAGCCTAAGGTCCGCACAGTGGCTTCGGAGTTCAAGAAAACTAGAGCAGCTGAAGCCGAAGCCAGAAAGCGCAAGACCAAAGCCACCACTGATGATGTTCCACCAACCAAGAAAAGAAAAATAAAGAATAGAGACCGGGCTGCTTCCACAGAGCCCCTTGTTGTCGAGCCAATTTCTGTTGCTCGTCCTTCCTCTGCACATCAAGAACGTCGTTTGGTAGTTCATGAGCCTACTTCCATAGAGGCTCCTGAAGCTGAAGAGAATCCAGCTGTTGACCCCACCGCAGCTGAAGACATTGGTCATCAAGATAATGTTGAAGATGATGAAGTCCTTCCTCAGATCGAGCACAATTCGGTATCATCGCCTGTTCTCACGAACAACGAACTCATCAGCATTGGTCGTCCATTGACGCCAATTGCTCAGGATGACTCATGGGTTGATCACCCTCAAGAATCCCCTCGTGATGAAGAAACACCAGTTACTCCCCCACCACAGGACACCACTCCGGTGATTGACAATGAAGACCTTGAGGCCCAACCAACTCCATCTCCACAGGCGTCGCCAGCATTTCACAGGCTTCGCAAAGGACCAAGGCTGCATGTCACATTGTCAAGTGTTCCAGAAGGAGAAGAGCGCCAATCCATTTCACGCGAAGTCTTTCCTGAAGCCTCTCCTACTGGGAACATCCCTGAATCTGAAGCCAAAACGGCTGAAGATATTCTGGCTGCATCAGCCGATGACCAAGAAGAAGAACCAAGAGATGAAGAAAGAGTTGCTGCACCCCCGTCCAATCCTGAAGTTGTTCTCAAGGAGAACATGTCTGACCCTCCAGCTCCTGAAGTGGAGGTTACCAATACTGAGGCTGCCACCAACACTGAAGCCAATGACGTTGTCATGGCTAAAGCTAATGTGGCGCCTGAAGCTAATGTGGTGTCAGATGTCGCTGCACCTGTAGCTAATGCTGCACCTAATGCAAATATACAGCTTGAAGCCAATGCCTCTGCTCCTGTACCACCTCCCAGGCCACACACCATTGAGCAAGCATATGATCATGGTCAGCTTGTTACCGTCCGCTGGCCAATTCTGGTTCCTCCGCCTGCTCCCGGACCTCAATTTGCCTATCATGTGGAGCACAGGCCTCACGCCCAAAAGCCAAAGCCAAGGCTACCACGGTTTCCAGGTACTGCAATGTCACCAGGATCGTTTAATCTGAATGGATTCAACGCACACAACACATTCTTTGACAGTGACAAGAACCCCTACACAAGGCCAAGAATTTCCTCAGATCGATTCTGGAGTTATCAGCAGCAAAGCTACTATTCTTGCATCTTGTACAATCAGGGGCGCATCTTCCCACATATGTGTCTTGACTATGAAGCCATTGCTGGACTGCCGTGCCTTGAAGAAGCCCTTGACTGCTTCCGTGATGTGGGTCTGCTCAACTTTGTGACTGCCAAGGAACACTGGAATGAAGAACTTCTGCTTCAATTCTATGCTACCCTCCACATTCGTGGGTACAACAGGGATCCGAAGACTTGGATCCTTGAGTGGATGACGGGCGATGTCCATCATGAAGCTAAAGCCCAAGACATCATTGAGCCTACAACCCTACCCACTCCTGGCGAATATTATGAACCAGGTTGTCAACAACACCAGAATGCTTTGGAGAGCATTTTCCAGAAGCCAGAGCCAAACATGAGCCAAATGCTGAGCATGATGAAGCCTCTGCCATGCGACGCTGAATACCCAACGGAATTCTTTGTCGAAGACCTAGAGTATCTGCCCCACACCATTTACCATATCATCAGAAAAACTCTATGGCCTGTCAAAGGACATTCATCTACAGTGAAGCTTGAAGGAGTAATGAAGACATTGGTTTTCTATATCTTCAATGGCATCAGCTTCAATGCTCAAGACTTCTTCATCAGGAAGTTGGCTGCATCTGGCTCTGACATCTTTGGTCTGAAGTTCTATGCTCCATGGGTAATGTGCCTTATCAAGCTTCACTCTGCCTTCAACTATCAGCCGTCTGCGCGCAATCATCTCGTATTCTTGCTAGAGGTTGATCTGTCTGTTGAAGCCATTTACCCAGAGCCTGCAAAGGATCCAATTTATCTTCACAATGTTGATCATCAAAGCTTCACCCAGCCCATTAAAGGAGTTCAGGCCATCTCTCGTGTTTATCCCTTGGCTGGCAACACACGTGCCCCTCGCGCCCAAACTGACGCCACTGGAAGCACCATTGCCCAAAGGCCTCGGAAGCGATCTCGTGTTCTCAATGACCGAGAGCTTCTCGTCGCTCTACATCAGAAACAGGATAAGCATCATGACTGGCTTAAGCATTAGATGCAAAGCCTCTTGGTGGACGTCAATCGCATTCGCAATCTTGCCACCAAGAATGCCTTTGTTACACATGAAACCTGTCGGAGGTCCTGGAAGAGTTTGACATTGCTCACTGTTGAAGCAGATCTTCAAGACGATGGCTTCACAGAAATATACAAGTTTGACTCCACTCCTCCAAGGAATGCTCACTTGCGCCGGACTCCCTCACTTGAAGACTCTGACTATTCTTCCTCAGCTGCAACGGTGAATGCCAGAGTCATAGATGATCAAGATGATGCCACTTCACCACCTCCACCTTCAGTGCGTGCCGATACTGCACCAAGTTCTTCTGCACCACCGGACCTCAACGATGACCCTGCTGTTTCGCCTACTCCTCATGGGAACGAGTAGAAGCTCTATGTCTTCAAACCTTTTTGGTCCTTACTGACAAAAGGGGGAGAAGCATATGAGTTGATAGTCTTCAAGCGGGTCCATATGGGTGGTTGCTATACTTTTGCCAAGTGCTTACAACTCTCGCTTTTGATACATTTGGTTCGTTTTTTGAGTTGTAACACTTAAACTTGATGGTCGTCTACTACCTTTTCGACACTATGTGATGCGATGATAAATTCCGCATGTGCGATGATAAATTCCGCACGAAGTCATTTCGCAGACGTCCATTCTTCATTATGCATGTCATTATCTTTGATATATCCTTTCATGCATGATGAATTGTCTTCATAAGTAGAAGAGGAGCTCCGCAAGTACAACCTGCCATGTGCATTTGCATTCAAAAGCAAAATACTTATATGCACATCTTCAGGGGGGGCCTTCCTGCCACTTACGAAGACAATACTTAAATCCTTTACAATTTCACATACTTTTAACCCCATTGAAAACTTCAACCAGTTTGTCATCAGTCACCAAAAAGGGGGAGATTGTAAGTGCATCTAGTGCCACCCCTAGTTGGTTTTGGAGTATTGACGACAAACCTGGTTGAGGGACTAATGTGTTTGTGAGAATTGCAGGATAACACAGGTAGAAGTCCCTCATTGATTCGGTTTTCCTACCGGAGATGACCCCTAAAAATGTATGAAGACATTGAAGACAAAGGTGGTATGTGAATACATTCGCATTGAAGACTATGACAAGAGAAGACATCGCATGAAGACTGGAGCGCGAAGACTAAGTTGTTTCGTTGTTTCCTTATATTCTTTGTTGAGTCATAGGAACCACCGTACTGTTAAGTGGGGTCCAAGTGAACCAGTCAGAATGACTGAAGTGATGCTTAACCAAAATCCTATGTCTTCGAGCGAAGACAATGAGAGCAAATCTTATCCAGAGCTGGATAAGTCAGCTTTGCTTGTAGCCCAAGTAAAGTTGTCGTGTGTGTTTGAAATCTGATCATTGGAAAACGTGTCAGTTCCTTAGTGACCCAGGGTCATTTCAGACAAATCAGGTCGGGTTGCCTAATGGCTATAAATAGCCCACCCCTTACACCATAAATTGGTTGGCTGCTCAGAGTTAGTGCACGGCTTTTGTTGTTTGAGAGCAACCCACCTCGAAGCATTTGAGAGAGAAATCCTTGCGAGGACAAAGCCCTAAACACCCAAAGCCAAAGAGAGTTAGGCATCACTGCAGTCTTCCTGTCTGTGTGATCTGAAGACTTATTACACTTGATGACTGTGAATCCTCCAGCCAGTTAGGCATCGCGTTCTGAGCATCCAAGAGTCATTGTGGATCGCTGGTGAACGAAGTCTGTGAAGGTTTGGAAGTCTACCTTGAAGACTTACCAGAGTGATTGGGCGAAGACTGGGTGTCCTTAGCTCAAGGGGAATAAGGTGAAGACGCGGTCTTCTGAGTTAAATCTCAGCCTCCCTAACCAGACGTACAGTTGTCACAGCAACTGGAACTGGTCCAACAAATCATTGTCTTCAACGAGCCACTGGTTCTATCCTTCCCATCTCTTTATTTGCAGTTGGTCCTTGTGAAGTCATTGCCTGTTTGCATTATCTTTTTGTCTTCACTGTGTGACTGCTTGTTCTGATTGGCTTCATACTATCTTCCATCCTGATCCATACTGCCTAGCTGCTATTAGTCGTTGTGCTTTCACTTCATTGAATACTTGACTATGGCTTGCCTAGTGTAGTCTACCTTCTGCTGCATGGTAATAGGTTTATTTCTATCATTTGTCTTCGAAACTCCCATGTTTTGAAGACTTTCTTAAAAATTGCCTATTCACCCCCCCTCTAGTCGATCACTAGCACTTTCAGATAGGATCAAGAACTCTCATATATTGATGAAAACATAATAGGTTTAGATCTGAAATCATGGCACTCGGGCCGTAGTGACAAGCATTAAGCATAGCAAAGTCATAGCAACATCAATCTCAGAACATAGTGGATACTAGGGATCAAACCCTAACAAAACTAACTCGATTACATGATAAATCTCATCCAACCCATCACCGTCCAGCAAGCCTACGATGGAATTACTCACGCACGGCGGTGAGCATCATGAAATTGGTGATGCGGGAAGGTTGATGATGACGATGGCGACAGATTCCCCTCTCCGGAGCCCCGAACGGACTCCAGATCAACCCTCCCGAGAGAGTTTAGGGCTTGGCGGCGGCTCCGTATCGTAAAACATGATGAATCCTTCTCTCTGATTTTTTCCCCAAAAGTGAATATATGGAGTCAAGGTTGAGGTCGGTGGAGCGTAAGGGGGCCCATGAGGCAGGGGGCGCGCCCAGGGGGGTAGGGCGCGCCCCCACCCTCGTGGACAGGGTGTGGGCCCCCTGACGTGGATCTTTCTTCCAGTATTTTTTATATATTCCAAAATAATTCTCTGTTGATTTTCAGGTCATTCTGAGAACTTTTATTTCTGCACAAAAATAACACCATGACAATTCTGCTGAAAACAACGTCAGTCCGGGTTAGTTGCATTCAAATCATGCAAGTTAGAGTCCAAAACAAGGGCAAAAGTGTTTGGAAAAGTAGATACGACGGAGACGTATCAACTCCCCCAAGCTTAAACCTTTGCTTGTCCTCAAGCAATTCAGTTCATAAACTGAAAGTGATAAAGAAAAAATTTTACAAACTCTGTTTGCTCTTGTTGTTGTAAATATGTAAAGCCAGCATTCAAGTTTTCAGCAAAGATTATGAACTAACCATATTCACAATAACACTTAGGTCTCATGTTTACTCATATCAATGACATAATCAACTAGCGAGCAATAATAATAAATCTCAGATGACAACACTTTCTCAAAAGAATCATGATATGATATGACAAGATGGTATCTTGCTAGCCCTTTCTGAGACCGCAAAACATAAATGCAGAGCACCTTTAAAGATCAAGGACTGACTAGACATTGTAATTTATGGTAAAAGAGATCCAGTCAAGTCATACTCAATGTAAACTAACAGTAAAGGATGCAAATGACAGCGGTGCTCTCCAACTGGTGTTTTTTAATAAGAGGATGATGACTCAACACAAAATTAAATAGATAGGCCCTTTGCAGAGGGAAGCAGGGATTTGTAGAGGTGCCAGAGCTCGGTTTTGAAATAGATATGAATAATATTTTGAGCGGTATACTTTCATTGTCAACATAACAACCGAGTGATCTTGATATCTTCCATGCTACACACATTATAGGCGGTTCCCAAACAGAATGGTAAAATTTATACTCCCCCTCCACCAACAAGCATCAATCCATGGCCTGCTCGAAACAACGAGTGCCTCCAACTAACAAGTGTCCCAGGGGAGTTCTGTTTGCAGTTATTTTGATTTGATTTGCATGAAGCATGGGACTGGGCATCCCGGTGACCAGCCATTTTCTCGTGAGTGAGGAGCGGAGTCCACTCCTCTTGAGAATAACCCGCCTAGCATGGAAGATACAGACAACCCTAGTTGATACATGAGCTATTCAAGCATAAAAACAGAATGTTTATTTGAAGGTTTAGAGTTTGGCACATACAAATTTACTAGGAACGGCAGGTAGATGCCATATATAGGTAGGTATGGTGGACTCATATGGAAGAACTTTGGGGTTTATGGAATTGGATGCACAAGCAGTATTCCCGCTTAGTACAAGTGAAGGCTAGAAAAAGACTGGGAAGCGACCAGCTAGAGAGCGACAACAGTCATGAACATGCATTAAAATTAATTAACACCGAATGCAAGCAGGAGTAGGATATAATGCACCATGAACATAAATATCGTAGAGGCTATGTTGATTTTGTTTCAACTACATGCGTGAACATGTGCCAAGTCAATCCACTCGAATCGTTCAAAATAGTATACCACCCTATCATACCACATCACAACCATTTTAATAGCATGTTGGCATGCAAGGTAAACCATTATAAGCTCCTAGCTAATTAAGCATGGCATAAGCAACTACAATCTCTAATTGTCACTGCAAACATGTTTCTTTCATAATAGGCTGAATAAGGAACGATGAACTAATCATATTTACAAAAACAAGAGAGGTCGAGTTTATACCAGCTTTTCTCATCTCAATAAGTTCATCATATATTCATCATTATTGCCTTTCACTTGCACGACTGAATAGTGTGGATAATAATAATAGTGCACGTGCATTGGACTAAGCTGGAATCTGCAAGCATTCAATTCAAGAGAGAAGACAAGGTAATATGGGCTCTTTGTTAGATCAACAATAATGCATATGAGAGGCACTCAACATTTTAATCAAGGTCTTCTCCTCTTGACCCCAAAGAACAAGAAAAGAAATAAAACTATTTACACGGGAAATCTCCCAACAAACAAAAGAAGAACGAGAAATATTTTTGGGTTTTCTTTTTAATTACTACTACTACAGCATGGAAAGTAAACTAGCTAAAAAGCTACAACTAATTTTTTTGTTTTTCTTAAGGTTTATCAAACACCCAAGAAGAAAGCACAAAAAGGAAAATAAACTAGCATGGATATTACAATGAAAAAGTATGAGCACTGACACCTAGCATGAGTGTGTGAACAAAAATGTAATGTCGGTGAGAGATACATACTCCCCCAAGCTTAGGCTTTTGGCCTAAGTTGGTCTATGGCCACGGCTAGCCTGGCGGATATCCAAAGTTGTAGCTGGGTCGTACTGAGAAGGATCCCCCTGGTGCCACTGGTTGGCGATCTCTTCCGGATTCCACTAATAAAAAGACTACCGGTGAGGATCAAATTGTGGTTCTGGCTCTGTAGCTGGTGTGGGGTTTCGGTAGGCATGAATGGCCTCCGGCAGAATAAGGTACTTGCCTGCATATAAGTCAAACAAGGAAGTAGCAGGCAAAGTAATAGTCTCAGGGTGATTTTTTATCAAATATCAGCTTGTACTTAAGCATCTTTTCCTTATTCTTAACGATAAAATCATGTGCTACCATACTCTTATAGTCTAGAAAAATAGGAGGCAACAACTTCTCTTCCTTCTCATAATGCCTAATAGGTATGTAAAATGTGCAGCGAGGTGCGAGGCAAAGATACCACCCAAGATGGGGCCCTTAGTACGGTTAAGATTTAACCGCTTTGCAACAATAGCGCCCATACTAAATGTGTCATCACGGAACAAGGCATGGCACAAAATAACAATATCAGGGGCACTAAGGTTGCCACAGTTTCCGCGACCAATTAAGCATCTACTAGCAAATATTGCGAAGTAACGCAAAACAGGAAAATGTATGCTAGTAATTCTTGCATCGGAAACTTTCCTCGTTTCCCCTACAACAATTGTATCAATAAATCCTTCCACATCGTCACGATGTGGTTCCTCTACGCTGCCCTCAAAAGGTATCAAACAAACCAGACAAAAATCACGAAGTGACATCTCCTTATGCTCATCATATAAATAAAATTCCACCGTA
The DNA here is from genome assembly GCF_003073215.2 of Triticum urartu. Lineage (NCBI taxonomy): Eukaryota > Viridiplantae > Streptophyta > Magnoliopsida > Poales > Poaceae > Triticum > Triticum urartu. Next base: position 248,104,901 of record NC_053028.1, on the reverse strand, counting down.
GGTGGTGAGCTCCTAGCATGGAAATGAAAGTTTTGCACAAAGATATTGGTGAGTAAGAGATACTGTTCATGTTGGTCGTGGAGGAAGGCGGTGAGGCCTGCATTCTCAGCCAATTCACAGAAATCGTCATAAATCCCGGCTGCTCTCAAGAAATCATCACAAGGCCATTCACACGGTCGAACCTCCACGGTGCGAGGGAGATTATACTTGGGCTTCTTGTTCTCTTCACTTTGTTTATCCTTCGAGCTTCGGCTCGATGAGCCCCTCAAAAATCTCTTCATCTTTTTCTGAAAATTTCTGAAATTTTTAGTAACTTCAAAATAAAAGTGATCCAGACTCAACAATATTGATAGCAACTACTCCTACAAGTGCCTAGAGGCAATATCATGCATTAAAACTACTTTTGACCATATAAATTTGACATGCAAGCTCAAGAACAGGGTCACCTAAGCAGCAAAAATTTGCAATGAATAAGGCACTGGAACAAAAACTAATTGGACCATTGGAGGAGTCACACACCAAGGAACAATCCCCCAAAGCAGTTTTGTGAATGGAGCTTTGAGCGAGGAGATCGAAAATGGCAGCAAGATGAGCTTGGACTCGGGTTTGAGCTGGCTAGTGATTTTTTGGAAGGAAGAAGGAGTGTGTGGTAGCTGGAATAAGTGGAGGGGACCCACGTGGGGTCCATGAGGCAGGGGGCGCGCCCTCCACCCTCGTGGGCACGCGGCTGCTCCCCCTGTTGTGTTTTCAGTGCCAAATATTCTCAAATATTCTAGAAAAAATCATATTTAATTTTCAAGGCATTTGGAGAACTTTTATTTTGGGGTATTCTTTATTGCATGGATAATTCAGAAAATAGACAGAAAAATATTATTTTTGCTTTATTTAATACAAATAACAGAAAGTAAAAACAGGGTACAGAGAGTTGTGTTTTCTAAATTCATCCATCTCATGCTCATCAAAAGGAATCCACTAACAAGGTTGATCAGGTCTTGTTAACAAACTCATTTCGAATAACATGAAACCGGAGAATTTTTGAATAACACTAGGTTAGCTCAACGGGGATATGCATGTCCCCAACAATAAGAATATCATATTTATTCTTGGCAGTAGGAAGAGGAAATTCAAAACCTCCAATAGTAATTGTTGAAATTTTTCCAATAGAATTGATACTATGGACTTGAGGTTGTTTCCTCAGAAAGTGTACCGTCTGCTCATTACCATTAACATGAAAAGTGACATTGCCTTTGGTGCAGTCAATAACAGCCCTTGCAATATTCAAAAAGGGTCTTCCAAGAATAATGGACATACTATCGTCCTCGGGAATATCAAGAATAACAAACTCCATTAAAATAGTAACGTTTGCAACCACAACAGGCACATCCTCACAAATACCGACAGGCATAGCAGTTGATTTATCGGCCATAAGCAAAGGTATTTCAGTAGGTTTCAACTTATTCAAATCAAGTCTACGATATAAACACAGAGGCATAACACTAACACCGGCTCCAAGATCACATAAAGCAGTTTTAACATAGTTTCTTTAATTGGAGCATGGTATAGTTGGTACTCCTGGGTCTCCAAGTTTCTTTGGTATTCCACCCTTAAAGGTATAATTAGCAAGCATGGTGGAAATTTAAGCTTCCGGTATCTTTCTCTTATTAGTAACTATATCTTTCATGTACTTAGCATAAGGATTCATTTTAAGCATATCAGTCAAACGCATACGCAAAAAGATAGGTCTAATCATTTTAGCAAAGCGCTCAAAATCCTCATCATCCTTTTTCTTGGATGGTTTAGGAGGAAAAGGCATGGGTTTCTGAACCCATGGTTCTCTTTCTTTACCGTGCTTCCTAGCAACAAAGTCTCTCTTATCGTAACGTTGATTCTTTGATTGTGGGTTATCAAGATCAACAGTGGGTTCAATCTCTACATCATTCTCATTGCTAGGTTGAGCATCAACATGAACATCATCATTAACATTATCACTAGGTTCATGTTCATTACCAGGTTGTGTTTCGGCATCAGAAATAGAAATATCATTGGGATTCTCAGGTGTGTCAACAACAGGTTCACTAGAAGCGTGCAAAGTCCTATCATTTTTCTTTTTCTTCCTATTAGAAGGACTAGGTGCATCTATATTAGTTCTCTGAGAATCTTGCTCAATTCTCTTAGGGTGGCCTTCTGGATACAAAGGTTCCTGAGTCACTTTACCTCCTCTAGTTGCAACTCTAACAGCAAAGTAATTATTTTTACTATTCAATTCATTGAGCAAATCATTCTGAGCTTTAAGTACTTGCTCTACTTGAATGGTAACCATAGAAGCATGTTTACTAATAAGTTTAAGTTCACCTTTAACATTAGCCATATAATCACTTAAGTGTTCAATCATATAAGCATTATGTTTCAATTGTCTACCAACATAAGCATTAAAATCTTCTTGCTTAGCCATAAAGTTATCAAATTCATCCAAACATTGGCTAGCAAACTTAGCAGGATGGATTTCAGCTTTATCATATCTATAGAGAGAATTTACCTTTACTACCTGTGTCGGGTTATCGAGACCGTGTGTTTCTTCATTAGGTGATGAATTAAGACCATGTATTTCTTCAACAGGAGGTAAATTCTTAACATCTTCAGCTTTTATACCTTTTTCTTTCATAGATTTCTTTGCCTCTTGCATATCTTCAGGACTGAGAAATAGAATACACCTTTTCTTCGGAGTTGTCTTAGGAGTTGGTTCAGGAAGTGTCCAATTATTTTCATTAGTCAACATATTATTCAATAGAATTTCAGCTTGATCAACTGTTCTTTCCCTGAAAACACAACCAGCACAACTATCCAGGTAATCTCTGGAAGCATCGATTAGTCCATTATAAAAGATATCAAGTATTTCATTTTTCTTGAGAGGATGATCGGGCAAAGCATTAAGTAATTGGAGAAGCCTCCCCCAAGCTTGTGGGAGACTCTCTTCTTCAATTTGCACAAAATTATATATTTCCCTTAAAGTGGCTTGTTTCTTATGAGCGGGGAAATATTTAGAAGAGAAGTAATAAATCATATCCCGGGGACTACGCACACAACCAGGATCAAGAGAATTAAACCATATCTTAGCATCACCCTTTAATGAGAACGAAAATAATTTAAGGATATAATAGTAGCGAGTTTTCTCATCATTAGTGAACAGGGTAGCTATATCATTTAATTTAGTAAGATGTGCCACAAAAGTTTCAGATTCATGGCCATAGAAAGGATCAGATTCAACCAAAGTAATTAACTTAGGATCGACAGAAAAATCATAATCCTTATCAGTAACAAAGATAGGTGAAGTAGCATAAGCAGGATCATATTTCATTCTAGCATTCAAAGATTTTTCTTTCAGCTTAGCTAATAGTTTCTTAAGATCACTTCTATCATTGCAGGCAAGAAAGTCTCTAGCAGTTTCTTCATCCATAACATAACCCCCACGAACAACAGGCAATTCATATCTAGGGGAGAATCTTCATCATCACTTTCATCAATATTATCAATTTCAGTAATTTCATTCTCTCTAGCCCTAGCAAGTTGTTCATCAAGAAATTCACCAAGTGGCACAGTAGTATCAAGCATAGAAGTAGTTTCATCATAAGTATCATGCAAAGCAGAAGTGGCATCATCAATAACATGCGACATATCAAAATTAATAGCAGAAGCGGGTTTAGGTGTCGCAAGCTTACTCAAAATAGAAGGTTAATCAAGCGCAGAGCTAGATGGCAGTTCCTTACCTCCCCTCGTAGTTGAGGGAAAAATCTTGGTTCTTTGATCTTTCAAGTTCTTCATAATGATAAGTAGATATAAATCCCAAGTGACTCAAAGAATAGAGCTATGCTCCCCGGCAACGGCGCCAGAAAATGTTCTTGATAACCCACAAGTATAGGGGATCGCAACAGTTTTCGAGGGTAGAGTATTCAACCCAAATTTATTGATTCGGCACAAGGGGAGCTAAAGAATATTCTCAAGTATTAGCAGCTGAGTTGTCAATTCAACCACACCTGGAAACTTAATATCTGCAGCAAAATGTTTAGTACCAAAGTAATATGATATTAGTGGTAACAGTGGCAAAAGGTAACGGTAGCAAAAGTAATATTTTTGGGTTTTGTAGTGATTGTAACAGTAGCAGCGGAAAAGTAAATAAGCGAAGAACAATATAGGAAAAGCTCGTAGGCATTGGATCAGTGATGGAGAATTATGCCGGATGCGATCAATCATGTAACAGTCATAACCTAGGGTGACACAGAACTAGCTCTAGTTCATCAATGTAATGTAGGCATGTATTCCAGATATAGTCATACATGCTTATGGAAAAGAACTTGCATGACATCCTTTGTCCTACCCTCCCGTGGCAGTGGCGTTCTATTGAAAACTAAGGGATATTAAGGCCTCCTTTTAATAGAGTACCGGACCAAAGCATTAACACATAGTGAATACATGAACTCCTCAAACTACGGTCATCACCGGTAAGTATCCCGATTATTGTCACTTCGGGGTTAATGCATCATAACACATAACTAGATCGTTGATGGCATGCGTTGCCGCGCCCGTCTATTTTAATGTAAAACAGTAAGAATTTATGTAAATATGCGAACATGAAAGCTAAGTTGATCATGTGGAGATTTTAAGATAAAATACAACTGTTGGAAAACTGCGAGTATTTCAAATAGGCCGCTTGATGTAGATCGCAACCCACGGTACATATTTTCAAAGCTAATAGGTATAAAATACAGAAAATCGACATGCTAGGGAGGGAGGGGGAGAGAGAGAGGGAGGGAGAGGGAGAGGGAGAGAGAAAGAGAGATTTATCAATAAACTGCTATGCTGAATTGGACATGTTTCCTGGAAGTGTGGTGAAACCCTTTGCAGCTCCTCTTGTTGTTGTTTGCAGCAACGACATCAGGACAACTATTCATATCTATTAGCTCTTTGATATGGTGTGCTCTTTCCATGACATCGTCCATGCCTTCCTAAGAAAAATACTGCAGATTACAGTGGGGTTAGTCGGAAAAAAACAAAAAAGAACTCATATAGCAGCGAAGTGAATCCAAGAACACAAATGTGAACTGCTTAAAATTAGAGATGCTTATTTCTGCAGGTAAGTTAAATATCTAGAAACTATAACATCTTGCCCTATAGATGAAAAAGCTATAAAGACATTCACGCCTTTCAACATAATTATTCTACAAATCTTAAAGAAAACGTATTGAGCAAAGTGCCTTTATTTAGATCAAGAAATTTGTCTCATAGTTAACATCATGTATAATATACTGTATATATCTGATTCTTTTTGTGGAAATGTACCACGGAAAAAGGCATGGCCAGCATGACACGACTTGGATGACAGCATGCTAGGGACACCGGTTCAACCGGCTAGCTATCGTGCAAAGTTGACAAGTCACAATGGCTACTGTTGTGTGTGGTGGAGGTCGCAGAAGAGGCGCCACCATTTGAGGTCGAGGTCGGGGAAGCAGGACGCTTGCATGACCAGGAGGAAGAAAGCAGACTTCACCGTGTTCTAGGCTTGTAGCTCAACTATGGATACTGCTAACATCTGGAAAACTATATATGTTTAGTTCTTGGTATTAAAAAATCATTATTTTATTTATTGCTTTGCAACAACACCACAAAAGTTCTAAGCTTTAGGATACTGTTCAAGTGCAGCTTCTCAGTTCAGTTTTATAAAGTGAATTTGCTCCATGCAGGGATGTGCCCTTCTATATAACATGCATTATAAGAAGGTTTTATTAGTATATCTGATCAAATGGCCAGAGCCAATAAATTTGACACCTAGTCAAATTCTGCTCTACCACATCATCCCTCGAGTTACTACATATATTTGCCTATGGTCATTTTTCAATAATGATTTCTTTGCTCCGATATTATTAAGAGTTTCCAAAATGCAACATCAAAGATTGCTTCTAATTGATTAGCATTTGATTCAAGAAACTACTCGTTTGGACAACTGCATGGTTTATGATGAGGACAATGACAACTTCAGTTTCAAGACCCTGAAGAAGTGTTACCTCTTGAAGTTTGGTGAGAATGTTGTCCAAACTTCACATCACATGATAGCATTCTGTTAGGCCACTAGGATGCGATCATATTGATATTCTAAATCATGACATTGTGTTAGCACTTGTTTACTCAAATATTTGTGTGACATTATACATCAGTGTCATTCCGTCCTCGAATATGGGTCCTAATTTATGCGCTGCCTATATCGAGAACTGTAATCTGAACCTTCAGAATTTTCCATATGGTTGTTCCATGGGTGTTACCTTCTAACATTACAATATTGTTTCCGATGAAGCTAAAACTCCTATGAGATTAGAATGCAATTATGATCTTAGGATTCGGTAACTAATATTTACGACTATATTCGTCGTATTACCCTCCTAAGAACAAGTACCAGTACTCTATACTGTAAATCAAGGAAGTTCTTTGTAACTTTCAAGTACTCCCTATTGTAAATCAAGAAAGGTCTTTGTAACTTCCATGTATCAAGCCACCATATATTTACAGAAATTCTGACCATTCTACCGGAACAAAGGACGGGCGCGGTAATGCAAGCCATCATGTACGCTCACTGTTGTGTGCCACTGACCCGCAAGCGCCGCCTAAATTGAGTTTTTGAACCTCATATTTGTCACCAAACATTCAATAATCATTTATTCTCCATGGGCATTGTACAAACATTGGATATGTCATTTTATCAGATAGGAACAAATTAAGAGTGTACAACACTTATGTTTGTGCATATCGATCTACCATCCTAAACAACCTCATGCATATATACAATAATAATCGGCAGTAGCTTGTCATGAATAGTCAAGAACAAATAAGCATGGAAAATAAGCAATCATATGAACACATTGGATATGGACAAAATATATGATATTCCATGTAGCTAACCTGCCAGCAGCCATTGGGATCCCAGTTTTCAGAATTCAGGAACAAAAATAAACACAGAAACACCTAGAGAAATTTGGTAAACAAGCCAGAACCAGTCCCGAGCACTTGGGCGTCAATAACTGTAGCAAATTAAGAGTAGAAATCAACATCGGCAGGAACCCTATTAGAGCACAAATATTGGGTACAAAGGGACTGTAGTGGCGAAGGGAAATATGCAGCAAAGTTGAAGATGAAGGGACGAACTACTGGAGAAGCACAACTCCTGGATGTTATTGCATCACTACCGGATGAAGAAGGGGGAGAACCTGGGTATCGACACACTGCATATGTAGGTAACTCGCCGACATCACATTCTGCAAAATCCCATAGCTATGCAAATATATCAAAAACAACACACATTAACAGGGGAGGCATTCACTCAATCCTTTCAAACTTGGGGGAACATGGCAAACTTTGAAGAATACACGAACGATGCGCGGCGATGGGTGAGCGCCAGGCCAGGGTACGCGGGGCGGCCCCACCTGTCCGTACCTTCATGGAGCCATGGATTAAGCAGACAAACATGGACTTTGCTCGTTTATTAGTATAGACAGAAGATGTCGAGGCTTCGTCTCCCTCTACAACAGAATGGTTACGTTTTTTGCGCATTGTAATACTACTTTCCTAGTTCACCTGTTCCACACAGGAGCATCATATGAATACCAGAGGAACGTATTATTTAAACGATTTGCGGCGTACTAGTAAAATTGATAGCAGAAGATGAAAGTATAATGTACGGAGTAATAACCTGTCCAAAAGCCATTTGAGAGATGATGGACGGATGATCACAAGAATGGACAGTAGGAAACTGCAGAATCCGCCCAAATCAATTGTGCACGTGTAGCATGAACATCACCTGCACATACATTTTTTTGGCAGAGGGTATGAGTATCTTTTCTGTGAGACGATAAGAGGACATGGCAATTGTTTGATGCAATTTACAAGTGAAATACCTGAGCATATCGCCAAAGATGTAGATTCTAGAGCATGTTGTGCATACAAAGCCAGGGAGAGAACCATTATATAGTACCACTGCACACAAGAAAGGTTTGCAAATTTACCAGCCATGAACAAATAAATAATATGCCATGATTTCTAGCTTCAAGGAGAGAGGAGTAGTTTCTAGTAGAGGAGGGCCATGATTGCAAGCTTGAAGGAGGGCAGAGAAGTTTCAAGCAGGCCAGGAGTCTGTGGGCGCCCACCGTCGCGCCGGCCCCAAACCGTGCTAGCGCCCGGATCCTGCTCCTCCGGTCGCAGGCATCGACCGGATGGAGTCGATCCATCCCTCACCCCGTCTTTAATTTGATGGAACCAGGATCGACCGCACCGGCTGCTCCTCTCCTCCGGTCGCTGGATTGGGCGAGTGGACCTCAATCGGGATCGGGATTGGGCGAGCTTTGATCGGGATCGAGAGGGCGACTGGATGTGGTCTCGTGGGGACTGATCAGGTAGGCTTCGGGAGCGGATGGACTTGGTAGTTCGTAGGCCTCACTCCTTCGATGGGCTGCCGGCTCACTAAGGCCCAATGCACGAGAGGGCTCTGCTTCGGCCTGTGGAGCAGCAGCCCATAGGACAGCCGGGCCAAATTTCGCACAGTGCGGCATAGATCGCTTCTAAGACGAGATCCGACGGCCAGAAACACTCAGATTGCGAGAACGGGCGGCCGAAAATGCAAATCGCTGTGAGAGCTAGCTTTAGGTGCGGTTATACTGTCCTTAATAGGTGACTATAGAATTGCAAGATAGGATCAAGAAATCTCATATATTGATGAGAACATAATAGGTTCGGATCTAAAATCATGGCACTCGGGCCCTAGTGACAAGCATTAAGCATAGCAAAGTCATAGCAACATCAATCTCAGAACATAGTGGATACTAGGGATCAAACCCTAACAGAACTAATTCAATTACATGATAAATCTCACCCAACCCATCACCGTCCAGCAAGCCTATGATGGAATTACTCACGCACGGCGGTGAGCATCATGAAATTGGTGATGGAGGAAGGTTGATGATGATGATGGCGACGGATTCCCCTCTCCGGAGCCCCGAACGGACTCCAGATCAGCCCTCCCGAGAGAGTTTAGGGCATGGCGGCGGCTCTATATCGTAAAACGCGATGAATCCTTCTCTCTGATTTTTTCTTCCCAAAAGTGAATATATGGAGTCAAGGTTGAGGTCAGTGAAGTGTCAGGGGGCCCACAACGCAGGGGGCGCGCCCAAGGGGTCGGGCGCGCCCCCACCCTCGTGGACAGGGTGTGGGTCCCCAGACGTGGATCTTTCTTCCAGTATTTTTATATATTCCAAAATAATTCTTCGTTGACTTTCAGGTCATTCCAAAAACTTTTATTTCTGCACAAAAATAACACCATGGCAATTCTGCAGAAAATAGCGTCAGTCCGGGTTAGTTCCATTCAAAACATGCAAGTTAGAGTCCAAAACAAGGACAAAAGTGTTTGGAAAAGTAGATACGACGGAGACGTATCACCATGCTACACACATTATAGGTGGTTCCCAAGCAGAATTGTAAAGTTTATACTCACCCACCACTAACAAGCATCAATCCATGGCTTGCCCGAAACAAAGGGTGCCTCCAACTAACAACAATCCAGGGGAGTTTTGTTTGTAATTATTTTGATTTGATTTGAGCATGGGACTGGGCATCCCGGTGACCAGCCATTTTCTCGTGAGTGAGGAGCGGAGTCCACTCCTCTTGAGAATAACCCGCCTAGCATGGAAGATACAGACAACCCTAGTTGATACATGAGCTATTCAGCATACAAAACATAATGTTTATTTGAAGGTTTAGAGTTTGGCACATACAAATTTACTTGAAACGGTAGGTAGATACCGTATATAGGAAGGTATGGTGGACCCATATGGAATAACGTTGGGGTTTATGGAGTTCGATGCACAAGCAGCATTCCCGCTTAGTACAAGTGAAGGCTAGAAAGAGACTGGGAAGCGACCAGCTAGAGAGCGACAACAATCATGAACATGCATTAAAATTAATCAACACTGAATGCAAGCATGAGTAGGATATAATTCACCATGAACGTAAATATCGTGGAGGCTATGTTGATTTTGTTTCAACTACATGCGTGAACATGTGCTAAGCCAAGCCACTCGAATCGTTCAAAAAAGGATACCACCCTATCATACCACATCACAACCATTTTAATAGCATGTTAGCACGCAAGGTAAACCATTATAAACTCCTAGCAAATTAAGCATGGCATAAGCAACTGTAATCTCTAATTGTCATTGCAAACATGTTTCATTCATAATAGGCTGAATCAGGAACGATGGACTAATCATATTTACAAAAACAAGAGAGGTCGAGTTCATACCAGCTTTCCTCATCTCAATCAGTTCATCATATATCGTCATTATTGCCTTTCACTTGCACGACCGAATAGTGTGGATAATAATAATAGTGCACGTGCATTGGACTAAGCTGGAATCTGCAAGCATTCAATACAAGGGAGAAGACAAGGCAATATGGGCTCTTTGTTACATCAACAATAATGCATATTAGAGCCACTCAACATTTTCATCAAGGTCTTCTCCTCTCGACCCCCAAAGAAAAGAAAAGAAACAAAACTATTTACACGGGAAAGCTCCCAACAAGCAAAAGAAGAACGAGAAATCTTTTGGGTTTTCTTTTTAATTACTACTACTACAGGCATGGAAAGTAAACTAGCTAAAAGCTACAACTAATTTTTTTGGTTTTTATTAAGGTTTTTCAAACACACAAGAAGAAAGCTTAAAAATTAGATAAACTAGCATGGATGGTACAATGAAAAAGTATGAGCACCGACAACTGGCATGAGTGTGTGAACATGAATGTAATGTCGGTGAGAAATACGTACTCCCCCAAGCTTAGGCTTTTGGCCTAAGTTGATCTATGCCCATGGATCGAAGTTGTAGTTGGGGTCGTATTGAGAAGGGTCTTTGGGGTGCCACTGATTGGCGATCTCCTCCAGATCCCACTGATAAACAGACTGACGGTGAGGATCAGATAGTGGCTCCGGCTTTGGAGCTGATGTCAGGCTCTGGTATGCCTGAACAGCCTCCGGCAGAATAAGGTACATGCCTAAAAATATGTCAAACAAAGAGAGAGCAGGCAAGGTAATAGTCTCAACGTGTTTCTTATCAAACATCAGTCTATAGTTAAGCATCTTCTTCTTATTCTTAACAATCAAATCATGTGCTACCATGCTCTTATAATCTAGCAAAATATGAGGTAGCAACTTTTCCTCTTTCTCATAATGCCTAATAGGTATGTTAAAGTGTGCAGCAAGGCGCGAGGCGAAGATGCCACCCAGATGGGACCCTTTGTATGGTTCAGATTTAACTGTTTAGCAACAATGGCGCCTAAACTGAAAGTGGTATCATGAAACAAAGCATGGCACAAAATAACAATATCAGGGGCACTAAGATTTCCGCAGTTCCCATGACCAATTAAGCATCTACTAGCAAATATTGCAAAGTAACGTAGAACAGGAAAATGTATGCTAGTGATTCTTGCCTCGGAAACTTTCCTCGTTTCCCCTACAACAATTGTATCAATAAATCCCTCCACATCATTACGATGTGGTTCCTCTATGCTGCCCTCAAAGGGTATCCTACAAACCCGGCAAAAATCATAGAGCGACATCTCCTTATGCTCATCATATAAATAAAATTCCACCGAAGGTGGTGATCTCCTAGCATGGAAATGAAAATTTTGCACAAAAATATTGGTGAGTAAGAGATACTGTTTGTGCTGGTCGTGGAGGAAGTCGGTGAGGCCTGAATTCTCAGCCAAATAAAAAAAATCTTCATGAATCCCGGCTTCTCTCAAGAACTCATCACAAGGCCATTCACACGGCCGAACCTCCGGAGCACGAGGGAGATTATACTTGGGCTTCTTATTCTCTTCACTTTGCTTATCCTTAGAGCTTCGGCTCGATGAGCCCCTCAAAAATCCCTTCATATTTTTCTAATAAAATTAGTAACTTAAAATATAAGTGAACCAAACTCAAAAAAATTGATAGCAACTACTACAAGTGCCTAGAGGCTATATCATGCATTAAAACTACTTTTGACCACATAAATTTGACATGCAAGCTCAAGAATAGGGTCACCTAAGTAGCAAAAATTTGCAATAAGTAAAGCACTAGAACAAAAACTAATTGGACCATTGGAGGAGTCACATACCGAAGAACAATCCCCCAAAGCAGTTTTGTGAATGGAGCTTCGAGCAAGGAGATCGACAATGGCAGCAAGATGAGCCAGAACTCGGGATTGAGCTGGTGGGTGATTTTTTCTGGAGCAAGATGAAGTGTGTGGGTGCAAGGATAAGTGGAGGGGACCCACGTGGGGTCCACGAGGCAAGGGGTGCGCCCAGGGGGTGGGCGCACCCTCCACCCTCATGGGCACATGGTGGGTCCCCATGGTGTGTTCTCAGTGCCAATAATTCTTAAATATTCTGGAAAAAAAATCATATTTCATTTTCAGGTCATTTGGAGAACTTTTATTTTCGGGGTATTTTTTATTGCAAGGATAATTCAGAAAATAGACAGAAAACACCATTTTTACTTTATTTAATATAAATAACAGAAAGTACAAGGAGGATACAGAAGGTTGTGCTTTCTAACTTCATCCATCTCATGCTCATCAAAAGGAATCCACTAACAAGGTTGATCAAGTCTTGTTAACAAACTCATTCCGAATCGCATGAAACCGGAGAAATTTCGAATAACACTAGGTTACCTCAATTGGGATATGCACATCCCCAACAATAAGAATATCATATTTCTTCTTGACAGTAGGAAGAGAAAATTCAAAACCTCCAATAGTAATTTTTGAAAATTTTCCAATAGAATTGATATTGTGGACTTGAGGTTGTTTCCTTGGAAAGTGTACCGTATGCTCATTACCATTAACATGAAAAGTAACATTGCCTTTGTTGCAATCAACAACAGCCCCTGTAGTATTCAAAAAGGGTCTACTGAGGATAATCGACATACTATCATCCTCGGGAATATCAAGAATAACAAAGTCTGTTAAAATACTAATGTTTGCAACCACCACATGCACATCCTCACAAATACCGACATGTATAGCAGTTGATTTATGGGCCATTTGCAAATATATTTCAGTAGGTGTCAACTTATTCAAATCAAGTCTACGATATAAATAAAGAGGCATAACACTAACACCGGCTCCAAGATCACATAAAGCAGTTTTAACATAGTTTCTTTTAATGGAGCATCGTATAGTTGGTACTCCTGGATCTCCAAGTTTCTCTGGTATTCCACCCTTAAAAGTATAATTAGCAAGCATGGTGGAAATTTCAGCTTCCAGTATCTTTCTCTTATTAGTAACAATTTCCTTCATGTATTTAGCATAAGGATTCATTTTAAGCATATCAGTCAAACGCATACACAAAAAGATAGGTCTAATCATTTCAGCAAAGCGCTCAAAAGCCTCATCATCCTTTTTCTTGGATGGTTCAGGAGTAAAAGGCATGGGTTTCTGAACCCATGGTTCACTTTCTTTACCGTGCTTCCTAGCAACGAAGTCTCTCTCTTATCATAACGTTGATTCTTTGATTGTGGGTTATCAAGATCAACAACAGGTTCAATCTCTATATCATTGTCATTGCTAGGTTGAGCATCAACATGAACATCATCATTAACATTATCACTAGGTTCATGCTCATTACCAGATTGTGTTTCAGCATCAGAAATAGAAATATCATTGGGATTCTCAGGTGTGTGATACGTCTCCAACGTATCTATAATTTTTGATTGTTCCATGCTATTATATTATCAACCTTGGATGTTTTATATGCATTTATATGCTATTTTATATGATTTTTGGGACTAACCTATTAACCTAGAGCCCAGTGCCAGTTTCTGTTTTTCCTTGTTTTAGAGTATCGCAGAAAAGGAAAATCAAACGGAGTCCAATTGACCTGAAACTTCATGGAACTTATTTTTGGAAGGAAAGCAACACGGGAGACTTGGAGTCCGCGTCAAGGAAGCTTCGAGGAAGCCATGAGGTAGGGGCGCGCCCTCCACCCTCGTGGGCCCCTCGTGGCTCCCCTGATGTACTTCTTCCGCCTATATATCTCCATATACCCTAAAACAATCGGGGAGCACAATAGATCGGGAGTTCCGCCACCATAAGCCTCCGTAGCCACTGAAAGCCAATCTAGATCCGTTCTGGCACCCTGCCGGAGGGGTAATCCCTCTCCGGTCGCCATCTTCATCGTCCCGGTGCTCTCCATGATGAGGAGGGAGTACTTCTCCCTCGGGGCTGAGGGTATGTACCAGTAGCTATGTGTTTCATCTCTCTCTCCCATGTTCTTGAGGTGGTACGATCTTGATGTATCGCAAGCTTTGCTATTATAGTTGGATCTTATGATGTTTTCTCCCCCCTCTACTCTCTTGTAATGGATTGAGTTTCCCCTTAAAGTTATCTTATCGGATTGAGTCTTTAAAGATTTGAGAACACTTGATGTATGTATTGCCGTGCGTATCTGTGGTGACAATGGGATATCACGTGATTCACTTGATGTATGTTTTGGTGATCAACTTGCGGGTTCCGCCCATGAACCTATGCATAGGGGTTGTGTAACGCCCCAGATATATTCTTCCATATTTGTATCCAACTCTTGCCGTCTCCGGCGCTAAGTTATATTTATTTCTCGGGTTCGGGTCTTTGTCTCCGTTTGTTGTTTTTCTTTTTCGTGCATCTCTTATCATGTCATCTCGTGCATTGCTTTTGCATACATGTTCATCTCATGCATTCGAGCTTTTTCCCCGTTGTCCGTTTTGCATTCCGGCGCTTCGTTCTCCTCCGGTGGCCATTTCTAGCTTTCTTTCATGTGTGGGGTTCAAACATTTCTGGACTGGACCGAGACTTGTCATGCGGCCTTGGTTTACTACAGGTAGACCGCCTGTCAAGTTTCGTATCATTTGGACTTCGTTTGATACTCCAACGGTTAACCGAGGGACCGAAAAGGCCTCGTGTGTGTTGCAGCCCAACACCCCTCCAATTTGGCCCAAAACCCACCAAACTCTGCTCCATCGTCTCGGTCGTTCGATCACGATCGCGTGGGCGAAAACCGCACCTCATTTGGCCTCTCCTAGCTCCACTTATGCCTATATATACCCCCTCCATTCGGATCTCCTCTTCCCCCGTCCAAACCCTAATCCTAAAAAAAAAGTTTTCAGATCCCCGCGCCGGCCGGACACGTCCGGACCGACCGGACACATCGCCGCAGCCACCACGCCGCCGCCACGTGGCGCGAGCGGACCACATCGCCGCGCCGGCCCGCTCAGCCCACGCGGGGCCCTCCCCGGCCCGCGGGATTCCGCCGCCGCCCGCACCTTCTTCCTCCGCGCCGGCGCCTCGGAGCTGCTCCGGCCGCCGCTCCGCCATCTCCGGTGACGCGCGCCTCGCCGGCGGCCGCGCCGCTCCTCCCGTCCTCATCACCGGCGGCTGCCGCCGCCCCGGGACCTCGCCGCCGCCCGCCCGACGTCCCCGGTCGCCGGATCCGGCCCCAGCTCCGCCGTCCCCAACGTCGGCCTCAGCCCGGCTTCTTCCTCTCTCCACTCCGGCGACGAAGAACACTCCGGCGAGCGGCGGATGAACAGTGATGAACAGTGGATCTGAGATCTAAAATCCTCCCGGTTGACTTTTATCTCCTAACCCTAATTTTTTATGCTATGTTTGACTGCTCGTATCTCCGCAACCGTAGCTCCTTTTTGGGCATATGATATACGAAAATCTTCGCCTCGACATGTACATCATTTCATTACATTGCATCATTTGCATTTGAGGTCATCTTGTTGCCAAAAATGCTGTTAGAAGGAGGCTTCGTGAGTTAAATTGCAGATCCGTTAGTTCATCATGCACTTTTGTCATTTTTGCCATGTTTAATTCGTGCATGATATGCCTGTGCCCCTTTGGGATGAATTGTTAAGAATTTTGTATTATTTCCAGAGGTGCCACCCATGCATTTTTAGGATGTGTGTGTTATCTTGTGCAAGCTTGCGAAGAGAGGTACCTGAGATTGCAGATTTCAGGGACTTAGTGATTTTCACTAAGTCTGGGATATTTTAGTTCATGATGCTATATGTACAGCTTGTTTCCTAGTGATCCGTGCCTCTTTTGAGGATGATCAGTAAGGGAGTTTTGATATTTATATTATGCCCTATCCATCCATGTCTTTGTTTGCATATGTGGAGTGCTCTAGGTTGACTCAATCGAGCTCAACTTTTGCTTCGTTGTTAATCTGGGCAGATCGTCAACTCGTTTGCGATTTTGCCGGTGCTATTGTTAGTGATCCATGCATGCTATGCCTTTGTTATTGCCATGTGAAGCTACCATATTGTGCCTTCTTGTTGTATATATGCTTGCCTTGCCATGACTTTCACCGTAGTGAGTGCATCGAGCTCGTTTACATGCCTTCGCGAGTTAAATTTCTGCATGTCTCAGTTTTCACTAAGTCTGAGAACTGATTGTGTTCGAGCTATGTTCGTGAGCTCGGTAGAGTATTTTGTGAACCCTTTTGGCCCAGCTCACTTTGGGTGTTTTGTTAAGCTTGTTGAGTAGCTCCATGCCATGTTCTTACTTGTCATGTTCAGGTCATCTATCATGTTGTTTTGCTGCTCCGAAGAGGGCTTCGTGATCTGAAATTTCAGGCTAGTGTTAATTTCACTAAGTCTGGAATCTGTTTTGCGTTTGCGTTTTTGCCATGCTTGTTTGAACCTCTTAATGGATGAATTTGCCAATGGCTCAGTGCTAGTGTTTTGTTAAGCATCTTGTGTACATCACTACCATGTATTTTTTTTCATGTTTGGTGGCTGTAGCATGTTCATTTCGTTGCATTTAGGAGCCTACTTGCTGCATATCGCAGATCGGTTCGTTTCGTAAAACGCTCGCCATTTCCAAACCGTAGCTCCGATTCCTATGATCTTTATATTGTTTTCAGATGATTTCTTCCCCTTTATCCAGTGGCACACTTGGTTTTCCAAGTTGAGGCCAGATTCATGAATTTTCTGTCACGTCTTGCATTTTGCATCCCGCATCGCATCCCGCATAGCATACTGTCTTTGCATATTATTGTTGCCCTTGCACGTGGTTGATTGTATCCTTGTTGCTTGTTTGTGTTGTTGGGTAGAGCCGGGAGACGAGTTCGCTAACGAGGAGCCCGTTGAGTGTGTTTTTGAGGATCCAGTCAACTCTGACAGCTTTGCAGGCAAGATGATCATACCCTCGAAATCACTACTATCTTTGCTATGCTAGTTTGCTCGCTCTTTTGCTTTGCCACTGCTACGATGCCTAACACTTGCTTGTCAGCCTCCCAATTGCATGATTGAACCTCTAACCTACCATTGTCCTAGCAAACCGTTGATTGGCTATGTTACCGCTTTGCTCAGCCCCTCTTATAGCGTTGCTAGTTGCAGGTGAAGATTGGAGCCGTTCCTTGTTGGAACATTTTTTTACTTGTTGGGATATCATTATATTGCCATGTTATCTTAATGCATCTATATACTTGGTAAAGGGTGGAAGGCTTGGCCTCTCGCCTAGTATTTTGTTCCACTCTTGCCGCCCTAGTTTTCCGTCATATCGGTGTTATGTTCCCGGATTTTGCGTTCCTTACGCGGTTGGGTTATAATGGGAACCCCTTGATATTTCGCCTTGATTAAAGCTTTTCCAGCAATGCCCAACCTTGGTTTTACCATTTGCCACCTAGCCTTTTCTTTCCCTTGGGTTCTGCAGACTCAAGGGTCATCTTATTTTAACCCCCCCTGGGCCAGTGCTCCTCTGAGTGTTGGTCCCACTGAGCGATGTCCGAGGCTACCAGGGGCAACTCTGGGCTGGCTTACCCGACGTCTGGCTCATCTGAGTGTGCCCTGAGAAAGAGATATGTGCAGCTCCTATCGGGATTTGTCGGCACATTCGGGCGGTGTTGCTGGTCTTGTTTTAACCTGTCGAATTGTCTTGTTGTACCGGGTTGCCGAGTCTGATCGGCGTGTCTCGGGTGGAGGTCTATTCCTTCGTTGACCGTGAGAGCTTGTCATGGGCTAAGTTGGGACTCCCCTGCAGGGATTGAACTTTCGAAAGCCGTGCCCGCGGTTATGGGCAGAAGGGAATTTGTTAATGTCCGGTTGTAGATAACTTGAACCTTAATTGTGTGCGTTACCGTGATGGCCCCTTCTTGGCGGAGTTCGGGAAGTGGACACGGTGTTGGAGTAATGCTTGCGCAGTCTGTTCTTCTAGACTCTCGCTCGTGCTTCGCTTTCTCTTCTCGCTCTCTTTGCGTATAAGTTAGCCACCATATATGCTAGTCGCTTGCTGCAGCTCCACCTACACTTGCCTTAACCTTCCTATAAGCTTAAATAGTCTTGATCGCGTGGGTGTGAGATTGCTGAGTCCCTGTGGCTCACAGATACTACAACTCCAGATGCAGGTCTAGGTGTTTCTGCTCCAGCTGACGATTACAAGCTCAAGTGGGAGTTCGACGAGGACTCTCAGCGACACTACGTGTCCTTTCCGGATGATCAGTAGTGGTTGGCCTAGTTGGGGTTATCGATTCAGGGCCTTGTCGCATGTTGGGTTCTTTTCCATTTTGGCGCCGTAGTCGGGCCATGAGTGTTTGTCTGATGGATGTTATTCATGTACTCTGATGTGACGTGGCGAGTGTAAGCCAACTATGTTCTTCCCCTTTTATGATATATTACATGGGTTGTTGTAATGATTGCCTGACTTGCGACATTGCTTTCAATGCGGTTATGTCTCTAAGTCGTGCCTCGACACGTGGGAGCTATAGCCGCATCGAGGGCGTTACAAGTTGGTATCAGAGCCTTCCCCGACCTTAGGAGCCCCATTGCTTGATCGTTTTTAGCAGCCGAGTTGTGTCTAGAAAAATGTTTTGAGTCCTTAGGAATTATATATCGGAGAGCTTAGGAATTCGTTTTACTTCCCAGCCTCCTCATCGCTCTGGTAAGGCATCCTAACGTACAGTTTTGACTCTTCTCTTCTCAAATTTCACAAAAAAAAAAATTAGGATCACGCGAGTATCTTGGTTTTGTTCCGATGGTTTTGTGACGAGAACATTGTTCTTGGTGCCTCCTGTCTTTAGGGGTTGTGGCAGTGTCTCGGGGAGTTGAGCTCCAAGGTGTTGTCGTCACAATTTTATCGTTGCAATTCTGGTATACTTGAGATTTGTGCGCGACATCGAAAATCTCCTTTATGCAGTTCGTTGGTGAGATAACCTCGACGCCACCCAGTACTGGGGAGGGAGTTCGGGAGTATCGCCATAACTTGTATAACGGATGCTTTTCGAAGGTTGAGATAGATGGTTTCCGAAGGTTTCTTGGTTATGTGTTGAAGGATGGATACAGCTGGATGTAGGATTGCTAGCTTGAGTGAGATATTATGCTCCCCTGTATCCCCAACACCTGATTGCATAACCGGGAAAATTTCGGGAATTTCATAGGTGGGAATTCAAGTAGCCTTAGGATATCTTTCCGACAGATGTATGATATGAAATTGGGGTTCGACGTCTAGTGGTTCGCCTATTCACGGTCGATTTTACAGTGGTCTCATTGTGTCTTAAAGAGTCCTTGGCTATGCTGACTCGGGGACGCTTCGTATTTCATGTGCACTGCCTTGCACATGATGGTGCTGTACGATCGAGCCCGTGTAGGTCCCACCACGAAAACTTCGGACGAAATTTCTATCATGTATTTGTTCCGGCTTATTCCGCAAGCCAACCCTTGGATTTATTTCGAGTTGTGGCATTCGTTTTGCTTGGACGTCATATGTTGATTCCATCCCTCGTTGTTGTACCCCTTCTACCTGATTCTTCGTGGCTTCGCAATTTAGGAATATGTGACCACTTCAAGAGAAGTGCATTCGTTCATTTTGTTCGGATGTGAAGACTTTATGTTGCAATTATCATTCCGTTGGATTCAGCTTCAATATTTGTCTAATTGTGTGCTAATGGTGGTCAACCTGTTCAGGATGGCTCCCGCTAAGAGCACCAGTCAGAACCAGAATCAAGATCCGCCACCGCCTCCACCTCCTCCAGAGGCATGGCAAGCTATGATGGCCGCAACCAATGCAAACACTCAGCTGATCATGCAAATTCTTCAAGAGCGCAATCAAGGCAGTCAAGGGAATCAAGGCAGCAACCAGGGTCACTTTGCTACACTCAACCAGTTCCTTGCTAATGGGCCAAAGACTTTCAGTAATTGTGTTGAGGCAACCGATGCTGACGATTGGCTTGTGGATCTGTGTAAGCATTTCGAGTGCAGCAACGTCAGGCATGAGGACTTTGTGAAATTCGCTTCCTTCCAGCTCAAAGATCAGGCTGCAGAGTGGTTCCAGCAGTACAAGGATTCCAGAGGTGGACGTTTGATCACTTGGGATGATTTCCGTCAAGATTTCCGCGCTCATCACATTCCTCAAAGTGTGGTTGAAAGTAAGCGTCAGGAATTCCGCAATCTGAAGCAAGGCTCTTTGTCTGTCTATGACTACAACAAGTTGTTCCAGAAGCTCACCCGTTTTGCCAAGCAGGATGTTCTTGATGAGAAGAGCATGATCTATTAGTTCAGGGGTGGTCTTCGTGAAGAAATTCAGCTCGCTCTTGTCCTCTTTGAGCCGTTGAGATACGATGAGTTCTACAACATGGCACTGAAGCAAGAGGCTGCTCAGTTGAGGTGTGATGCTTCCAGGAAGCGTGCCAGAGATGTTACTCCGTCTTCATCTACTCAAGTGGCCAAGCAGCAGAAGTATTGGCTTCCTCCTCCTCCGTTCCGTCAGCCGTATCAGCAGAAGAGCAAAGGTGGCAGTGGTTTCTCCCACCCACCCAACCCAGGCTTTCAGAACAAGACTTCGTCTCAAGCTCCAAGACCGAGTGCTCCGTATCACCGTCCGCTTTCAGAGGTCACGTGCAACAAGTGCCAACAGAAGGGTCACTATGCCAACAAGTGTTTCAACCAGAGGCGTCTTCCTCCTCCTCCTCCTGTGAGATCGGCAAGTACAGCTGTGGTCAAGCATAACCCCAAGTCCGCCAAGGTCAATTTGATGAATGCAGCTCAGGCAGAGGACTTGTCAGATGTGATCATGGGTAACCTTCCTGTTAATGATATTCCTGCAAAAGTTCTTTTTGACACGGGTGCATCGCATTGTTTCATCTCGAGGCCATTTGTTTCTAAGCATGAGTTGCCTTTGCAAGATTTGCCTATTCAGTTATCTGTGGTTTCTCCGGGTAAATTTATGAATGCAAGCGCGTTTGCCCCAGATGTTTCTATCACATTGGGCGATTACAAATTTCTCTCTTCTCCGGTGGTTCTTGGCAATTCTGACATCGATCTTATTCTTGGGATGGACTGGCTCTCTAAACACAAGGCTCACCTCGATTGTGCAGCCAGGCAGATTCAACTGACTCATTCGTCTGAGGATGTAATTGTCTTTGCTGCTCGGGATAATACCATCCGGTTGTTTTCTCTCAACGAGAAGGGTGAATTGGATGCTATTTCGCAGATTCCGGTTGTTTGTGAGTATCAAGACGTTTTTCTAGAAGAACTCCCAGGGATGCCTCCAAACCGGCCGGTTGAATTTGTTATTGAACTTGATCCCGGTACGGAACCTGTGTGCAAACGTCCCTACAAGCTCGGCCCCGAAGAGTTGAAGGAGTTGAAGAAACAACTCGATGAGCAAGAAAGATTGGGTCTCATCCGGCCTAGTACTTCTCCGTGGGGTTGTGGTGTTCTTTTTGTGAAGAAGAAGGATGGAACGGACCGACTTTGCGTTGATTACCGTCCGGTGAACAAGAAGACCATCAAGAACAAATACCCACTTCCCAACATCAATGAGATGTTCGAGCAACTCAAAGGTGCTCAAGTATTCTCCAAGCTTGATCTCCATATGGGTTATCACCAGATTCGCATTCGTGAAGAAGATATTCCCAAGACAGCATTCAGAACAAGCTTTGGTTCATATGAATACACTGTCATGTCTTTTGGCCTCGCCAACGCTCCTCCGACGTTCTCTCGTATGACAGCATTTAGCTCGCTCTTGTCCTCCCAAATTGCCATGTCAACCTCTAACCCACCTTGTCCTAGCAAACCGTTGTTTGGCTATGTCACCGCTTTGCTCAGCCCCTCTTATAGCGTTGCTAGTTGCAGGTGAAGATTGGAGGCCGTTCCTTGTTGGAACATTTTTTTACTTGTTGGGATATCATTATATTGCCATGTTATCTTAATGCATCTATATACTTGGTAAAGGGTGGAAGGCTCGGCCTCTCGCCTAGTATTTTGTTCCACTCTTGCCGCCCTAGTTTTCCGTCATATCGGTGTTATGTTCCCGGATTTTGCGTTCCTTACGCGGTTGGGTTATAATGGGAACCCCTTGATATTTCGCCTTGATTAAAGCTTTTCCAGCAATGCCCAACCTTGGTTTTACCATTTGCCACCTAACCTTTTCTTTCCCTTGGGTTCTGCAGACTCAAGGGTCATCTTATTTTAACCCCCCCTGGGCCAGTGCTCCTCTAAGTGTTGGTCCCACTGAGCGATGTCCGAGGCTACCAGGGGCAACTCTGGGCTGGCTTACCCGACGTCTGGCTCATCTGAGTGTGCCCTGAGAAAGAGATATGTGCAGCTCCTATCGGGATTTGTCGGCACATTCGGGCGGTGTTGCTGGTCTTGTTTTAACCTGTCGAATTGTCTTGTTGTACCGGGTTGCCGAGTCTGATCGGCGTGTCTCGGGTGGAGGTCTATTCCTTCGTTGACCGTGAGAGCTTGTCATGGGCTAAGTTGGGACTCCCCTGCAGGGATTGAACTTTCGAAAGCCGTGCCCGCGGTTATGGGCAGAAGGGAATTTGTTAATGTCCGGTTGTAGATAACTTGAACCTTAATTAATTAAAATGTATCAACCGTGTGCGTTACCGTGATGGCCCCTTCTCGGCGGAGTTCGAGAAGTGGACACGGTGTTGGAGTAATGCTTGCGCAGTCTGTTCTTCTAGACTCTCGCTCGTGCTTCGCTTTCTCTTCTCGCTCTCTTTTGCGTATAAGTTAGCCACCATATATGCTAGTCGCTTGCTGCAGCTCCACCTACACTTGCCTTAACCTTCCTATAAGCTTAAATAGTCTTGATCGCGTGGGTGTGAGATTGCTGAGTCCCTGTGGCTCACAGATACTACAACTCCAGATGCAGGTCCAGGTGTTTCTGCTCCAGCTGACGATTACGAGCTCAAGTGGGAGTTCGACGAGGACTCTCAGCGATACTACGTGTCCTTTCCGGATGATCAGTAGTGGTGCCTAGTTGGGGTTATCGATTCAGGGCCTTGTCGCATGTTGGGTTCTTTTCCATTTTGGCGCCGTAGTCGGGCCATGAGTGTTTGTCTGATGGATGTTATTCATGTACTCTGATGTGACGTGGCGAATGTAAGCCAACTATGTTCTTCCCCTTTTATGATATATTACATGGGTTGTTGTAATGATTGCCTGACTTGCGACATTGCTTTCAATGCGGTTATGTCTCTAAGTCGTGCCTCGACACGTGGGAGCTATAGCCGCATCGAGGGCGTTACTGGTTGGCACACATTTTCGTCATGATTCTCTGTTAGAAACTTTGGGGCACTCTTTGAGGTTCTATGTGTTAGTTGAATAGATGAATCTGAGATTGTGTGATGCATATCGTATAATCATACCCACGGATACTTGAGGTGACATTGGAGTATCTAGGTGACATTAGGGCTTTGGTTGATTTGTGTCTGAAGGTGTTATTCTAGTACGAACT
This sequence comes from Triticum urartu, assembly GCF_003073215.2. Classification (NCBI taxonomy): domain Eukaryota; kingdom Viridiplantae; phylum Streptophyta; class Magnoliopsida; order Poales; family Poaceae; genus Triticum; species Triticum urartu. The sequence goes on along the minus strand of NC_053028.1, from coordinate 248,081,109 downwards.
CTAGGGCTGTTTGTGACACTTATAGGAATAGCCCAACAGATTGATTGGAAAGAATAACTTTGAGGTGGTTTCGTACCCTACCATAATCTCTTCGTTTGTTCTCCGCTATTAGTGACTTTGGAGTGACTCTTTGTTGCATGTTGAGGGATAGTTATGTGATCCAATTATGTTGTTGAGGGAACTTGCTCTAGTGAAAGTATGAACCCTAGGCCTTGTTTCAACGCATTGCAATACCGTTTGTGCTCACTTTTATCATTAGTTACCTTGCTGTTTTTATATTTTTAGATTACAAAAACCTATATCTACTATCCATATACCACTTGTATCACCATCTCTTTGCCGAAGTAGTGCACCTATACAATTTACCATTGTATTGGGTGTGTTGGGGACACAAGAGACTCTTTGTTATTTGGTTGCAGGGTTGCTTGAGAGAGACCATCTTCATCCTACGCCTCCTACGGATTGATAAACCTTAGGTCATCCACTTGAGGGAAATTTGCTACTGTCCTACAAACCTCTGCACTTGGAGGCCCAACAACGTCTACAAAAAGAAGGTTGTGTAGTAGACATCAGCGTGTCAACAACAGGTTCACTAGAAGCATGCAAAGTCCTATCATTTTTCTTCTTCTTCTTCTTCTTAGAAGAACTGGGTGCATCAATATTAGTTCTCTGAGAATCTTGCTCAATTCTCTTGGGGTGGCCCTCAGGATACAAAGGTTCCTGAGTCATTTTACCCCCTCTAGTCATAACTCTAACAGCATTATCATTTTTCCTATTATTTAATTCATTGAGCAAATCATTCTGAGCCTTAAGTACTTGTTCTACTTGAGTGGTAACCATAGAAGCATGTTTACTAATAAGTTTAAGTTCACCTTTAACTCTAGACATATAATCACTCAAGTGCTCAAGCATATCAGCATTGCGTTTCAATTGTCTATCAACATAAGCATTGAAGTTTTCTAGTCTAACAATAAAATTATCAAACTCATCTGAGCATTGGCTAGCAGACTTATAACGAGGAATATCACCTTCATCAAATCTATAGAGAGAATTTACCTTTACTACCTGTGCCGGGTAATCAAGAGCATGTATTTCTTCAATAGGTGGTAAATTCTTAACATCTTCAGCTTTAATACCTTTTTCTTTCATAGATTTCTTTGCCTCTTGCGTATCTTCGGGACTGAGAAATAGAATACCCCTTTTCTTCGGAGTTGGCTTAGGAGTTGGTTCAGGAAGTGTCCAATCATTTTTATTACTCAACATATTATTCAATAGCAATTCAGCTTGATCAACAGTTCTTTCCGTGAAAACACAACCAACAAAACTATCCAGGTAATCTCTGGAAGCATCGGTTAGTCCATTATAAAAGATATCAAGTATTTCCTTTTTCTTGAGAGGATGATCAGGCAAAGCATTAAGTAATCAGAGAAGCCTCCCCAAGCTTGTGGGAGACTCTCTTCTTCAATTTGCACAAAATTATATATTTCCCTTAAGGCAGCTTGTTTCTTATGAGCGGGGAAATATTTAGCAAACGAGTAATAAATCATATCCTGGGGACTACGCACACAACCAGGATCAAGAGAATTAAACCATGTTTTAGCATCACCCTTTAATGAGAACGGAAACAACTTAAGGATAAAGTAATAGCGAGTTTTCTCATCATGAGTGAACAGGGTTGCTATATCATTTCATTTAGTAAGATGTGCCACAACAGTTTCAGATTCATAGCCATAAAAAGGATCAGATTCAACCAAAGTAATTAACTCATGATCGACAGAGAAATCATAATCCTTATAAGTAATAAAGATAGGTGAAGTAGCAAAAGCAGGGTCATATTTCATTCTAGCATTCAAAGACTTTTCTTTAAGCTTAGCTAATAATTTCTTAAGATCGGATCTATCATTGCAAGCAAGTAAGTCTCTAGCAGTTTCTTCATCCATAACATAACCTCGGGCACAACAGGCAATTCATATCTAGGGGGAGAATCTTCATCATCACTTTCATCAATATTACCATTTTTAATAATTTCATTCTCTCTAACCCTAGCAAGTTGTTCATCAAGAAATTCACCTAGTGGTACAATATTATCAAGCATAGAAGTAGTTTCATCATAAGTATCATGCAAAGCAAAAGTGGCATCATCAATAACATGCGACATATCAGAATGAATAGCAGGTGTAGGTGTCGCAAGTTTACTCATAACAGAAGGTGAATCAAGTGCAGAGCTAGATGGCAATTCCTTACCTCCCCTCGTAGTTGAGGGAAAAATCTTGGTTCTTTGATCTTTCAAGTTCTTCATAGTGACCAGTAGATATAAATCCCAAGTGACTCAAAGAATAGAGCTATGCTCCCCGGCAACTGCGCCAGAAAATAGTCTTGATAACCCACAAGTATAGGGGATCGCAACAGTTTTCGAGGGTAGAGTATTCAACCCAAATTTATTGATTCGGCACAAGGGGAGCCAAAGAATATTCTCAAGTATTAAAAGTTGAGTTGTGAATTCAACCGCACCTGAAAGACTTAATATTTGCAGCAAAGTATTTAGTAGCAAAGTAATATGGAAGTAGCGGTAACGGTGGCAAAAGTAACACTAGCAGTTTTGTAGTAATTGTAACAGTGGCAACGGTAAAGTAACTAAGCAAATATCAATATGTGAAAAGCTCATAGGCAATGGATCAAGTGATGGATAATTATGTCGGATGCGATTCCTCATGCAACAGTTATAACATAGGGTGACACAGAACTAGCTCCAGATCATCAATGTAATGTAGGCATGTATTCCGAATATAGTCATACGTGCTTATGGAAAAGAACTTGCATGACATCTTTTGTCCTACCCTCCCGTGGCAGCGGGGTCCTATTGGAAACTAAGGGATATTAAGGCCTCCTTTTAATAGAGTACCGGAACAGAGCATTAACACTTAGTGAATACATGAACTCCTCAAACTATAGTCATCACCGGGAGTGGTCCTGATTATTGTCACTTTGAGGTTACCGGATCATAACACATAGTAGGTGACTATTGACTTGCAAAATAGGATCAAGAAATCGCATATATTCATGAAAACATAATAGGTTCAGATCTGAAATCATGGCACTCGGGCGCTAGCGACAAGCATTAGGCATAGCAAAGTCATAGCAACATCAATCTCAGAACATAATGGATACTAGGGATCAAACCCTAACAAAACTAACTCGATTACATGATAAATGTCATCCAACCCATCACCGTCCAGCAAGCCTACGATGGAATTACTCACGCACGGCGGTGAGCATCATGAAATTGGTGATGGAGGAAGGTTGATGATGATGATGGCGACGGATTCCGCTCTCCGGAGCCCCGAACGGACTCCAGATCAGCCCTCCCAAGAAAGTTTAGGGCTTGGAGGCGGCTCTGTATCGTAAAACACGATGAATCCTTCTCTATGATTTTTTTCTCCCGGAACACAAATATATAGAGTTGGAGTTGAGGTCGTAGGAGCACCATGGGGCCCACGAGGCAGGGGGCGTGCCCAGGGGGTAGGCGCGCCCCCACCCTCGTGGACAGGGTGTGGGCCCCTTGGACTTGATTCTTTTGCCAGTATTTTTTATATATTCCAAAAATAATCTCCGTTGATTTTCAGGTCATTCCAAGAACTTTTATTTCTGCACAAAAATAACACCATGGCAATTCTGCTGAAAACAGCGTCAGTCCGGGTTAGTTCCATTCAAATCATGCAAGTTAGAGTCCAAAACAAGGGAAAAAGTGTTTGGAAAAGTAGATACGTTGGAGACGTATCAGTCTTGTCCGTCACATCATTCTCTAATGACGTGATCCCGTTCATCGAATGACAACACATGTCTATGGTCAGGAAACATAACCATCTTTGATTAACAAGCTAGTCAAGTAGAGGCATACTAGGGACACTATGTTTTGTCTATGTATTCACACATGTACTAAGTTTCGGGTTAATACAATTCTAGCATGAATAATAAACATTTATCATGATATAAGGAAATATAAATAACAACTTTATTATTGCCTCTAGGGCATATTTCCTTCAGTCTCCCACTTGCACTAGAGTCAATAATCTAGTTCACATCGCCATGTGATTTAACACCAATAGTTCACATCACCATGTGATTAGTTCACATCGCCATGTGACTAATACACAAAGGGTTTTACTAGAGTCAATAATCTAGTTCACATCGCTATGTGATTAACACCCAAAGAGTACTAAGGTGTGATCATGTTTTGCTTGTGAGAGAAGCTTAGTCAATGGGTCTATCACATTCAGAGTCGTATGTATCTTGCAATTTTCTATGTCTACAATGCTCTGCATGGAGCTACTCTAGATAATTGCTCCCACTTTCAATATGTGTCCAGATTGAGACTCAGAGTCATCCAGATCGGTGTAAAAGCTTGCATCGGCGTAACTCTTTACGAGGAACTCTTTATCACCTCCATAACAGAGAAATATCTCCTTGGTCTTTAAGGATAATTTTGACTATTGTCAAGTGATCCACTCCTGGATCAATATCGTACCCCTTGCCAAACTCATGGCAAGGTACACAATAGGTTTGGTACACAACATAGCATACTTTATAGAACCTATGGCTGAGGCATAGGGAATGACTTTCATTCTCTTTCTATTTTCTGTCGTGGTCGTGTTTTGAGTCTTACTCAACTTTACACCCTGCAATACAGGCAAGAACTCCTTCTTTGACTGTTCCATTTTGAACTACTTCAAAAATCTTTTCAAGGTATGCACTCATTGAAAAATCTTATCAAGCGTCTTGATCTATCTCTATAGATCTTGATGCTCAATATGTAAGCAGCTTCACCGAGGTCTTTCTTTGAAAAAAATCCTTTCAAATACTCCTTTATACTTTCTAGAAAATTATACATCATTTCTGATCAACAATATGTCATTCACATATACTTATCAAAAAGGTTGTAGTGCTCCCACTCACTTTCTTGTAAATACAGGATTCACAGCAAATCTGTATAAAACTATATGCTTTGATCAACTTGTCAAAGCGTATATTCCAACTCCGAGATGCTTGCACCAGTCCATAGATGGATCGCTGGAGCTTGCACATTTTGTTATCACCTTTAGGATTGACAAAACCTTCTGGTTGCATCATATACAACTCTTCTTTAAGAAATCCATTAAGGAATGTAGTTTTGACGTCCATTTTCCAGATTTCATAAAATGCGGCAATTGCTAACATGATTCGGATAGACTTAAGCATCGCTACGAGTGAGAAAATATCATCGTAGTCAACACCTTGAACTTGTTGAAAACATTTTTGCGGCAAGTCAAGCTTTGTAGATAGTAACACTATCATAAGCGTCCATCTTCCTCTTGAAGATCCATTTATTCTCAATGGCTTGTTGATCATTGGGCAAGTCCACCAAAGTCCACACTTTGTTCTCATACATGGATCCTATCTCAGATTTCGTGGCCTCAAGCCATTTATCGGAATCTGGGCTCATCATTGCTTCCTCATAGTTCTTAGGTTCGTCATTGTCTAGTAACATGACTTCCAGAACAGGATTACCGTACCACTCTGGTGCGGAACGTGCTCTGGTTGACCTACGAGGTTCGGTAGTAACTTGATCTGAAGTTTCATGATCATTATCATTAGCTTCCTCTCTAGTTGGTGTAGGCATCACTGGAACTGATTTCTGTGATGAGATACTTTCCAATTCGAGAGAAGGTACAACTACCTCATCAATTTCTACTTTCCTCCCACTCACTTCTTTCGAGAGAACCTTCTTCTCTAGAAAGGATCCATTCTTAACAACAAAAATCTTGCCTCCAGATCTGTGATAGAAGGTGTACCCAACAGTTCCTTTTGGGTATCCTATGAAGACGCACTTCTCCGATTTAGGTTCGAGCTTATCAGTTTGAAACCTTTTCACATAAGCATCGCAACCCTAAACTTTAAGAAACGACATCTTTGGTTTCTTGCCAAACCATAGTTCATACGGTGTCGTCTCAATGGATTTAGATGGTGCCCTATTTAACGTGAATGCAACTGTCTCTAATGCATAACCCCAAAACGATAGTGGTAAATCGGTAAGAGACATCATATATCACACCATATCTAATAAAGTACGGTTACGATGTTCGGACACACCATTACGCTGTGGTGTTGCAGCTGGCGTGAGTTGTGAAACTATTCCACATTGTTTTAAATGAAGGCCAAACTCGTAACTCAAATATTCACCTCCGCGATCAGATCATAGAAACTTTATTTTCTTGTTATGATGATGCTCCACTTCACTCTGAAATTCTTTGTACTTTTCAAATGTTTCAGACTTGTGTTTCATTAAGTAGATATACTCATATCTGCTCAAATCATCTGTGAAGGTTAGAAAATAATGATACCCGCCGCGAGCCTCAACACTCATCGGACCGCATACATCGGTATGTATTATTTCCAATAAGTCAGTGGCTCGCTCCATTGTTCCGGAGAATAGAGTCTTAGTCATCTTGCCCATGAGGCATGGTTCGCAAGCATCAAGTGATTCCAAAAGTCCATCTGCATGGAGTTTCTTCATGCGTTTTACACCAATATGACCTAAACGGCAGTGCCACAAATATGTTGCACTATCATTATCAACTTTGCATCTTTTGGCATCAATATTATGAATATGTGTATCACTACGATCGAGATTCAATAAACCATTCACCCTGGGTGTATGACCACTGAAGGTTTTATTCATGTATAAACAGAACAAAAATTATTCTTAGACTTAAATGAATAACCGTATCGCAATAAACATGATCCAATCATATTCATGCCCAACGCAAACACCAAATAACATTTATTTTAGGTTTAACACTAATCCCGAAGGTAAAGGAAGTGTGCGATGGTGATCTTATCAACCTTGGAATCACTTCAACACACATCGTCACCTCGCCCTTAACTAGTATTTGTTCAATTTGCAACTCTTGTTTCGAGGTACAAATCTTACCAACTAAACCGTATCAAATACCCAGGGGCTACTATGAACACTAGTAAAGTACACATCAATAACATGTATATCAAATATACCTTTGTTCACTTTGCCATCCTTCTTATCCACCAAGTTTTTGGGGCAGTTCCTCTTCCAGTGACCATTTTCTTTGCAGTAGAAGCACTCAGTTTCAGGTTTGGGTCTAGCTTTGGGCTTCTTCACGGGAGTGGCAACTTGCTTGCCATTCTTCTTGAAGTTCCCTTTCTACCCCTTGCCCTTTTTCTTGAAACTAGTGGTCTTGTTAACCAGCAACACTTGATGCTATTTCTTGATTTCTACCTTCGCCAATTTCAGCATCGCAAAGAGCTTGGGAATCTTCTTCGTCATCCCTTGCATATTATAGTTCATCACAAAGTTCTAGTAACTTGGTGATAGTTACCAAAGAACTCAGTCAATCACTATCTTATCTGGAAGATTAACTCCCACTTGATTCAAGTGATTATAGTACCCAGTCATTTTGAGCACATGCTCACTAGCTGAGCTATTCTCCTCCATCTTGTTGGCAAAGTACTTGCCAGAGGTCTCATACCTCTTAACACGGGCATGAGTCAGAAATATCATTTTCAGCTCTTGGAACATCTCATATGCTCCATGGCATTCAAAACATTTTTGAAGTCCTGGTTCTAAGCCATAAAGCATGGTCCACTAAAATATCAAGTAGTCATCATAACGAGCTTGTCAAATGTTCATAACGTATGCATCTGCTCCTGCAATAGGTCTATCACCTAGCGGTGCATCAAGGACATAGTTCTTCTATGTAGCAATGAGGATAATCCTCGGATCACACACTACTGGAATTAGGTACTTTGCCATCTGCCAGCTCTTTGTCGTCAGCTAGCGGACGGCAAAGAAGCTCTTTGCCATCAGCTACCAAAAAGCAGACGGCAACGAACAGGCTGATGGCAAAGACCTAATTTTCCATCAGCCAGTTCTTTGCCGTCCGCTAGCGGACGGCAAAGAGGGAGGGGGCCCCACTGACGAGATGTTTTAAAAAAACCTAACGGCCCTGCCTCTTTGCCGTCCGCTAGCAGACGGCAAAGAGAAAATAAGCGGACGGCAAAGGGGGGCGGACGGCAAAGAGGGAGGGGCCCCACTAACGTTAACGGCCGCGCCCCACCCCGCCCCCTCTCTCTCTTTCTCTTCTTCACACGCGCGCCGCCGCCCCCAGCACTCACCGCCGCCCCGTCGCCCCACCACCCCGCGTGCCGCCCCACCGCCCCCCGCCCCGTCACCACTGCCGCCCGGGCCCCACCGCCCCCGCCCCGTCGCCCCCGCCGCCCTGCCGTCTGGGCGCCGCCCGCGCCCCGGCGCCCCGGCCCCCCCGGCCCCACCCGCCCCGGCCGGGCCCGGCCCCGTCGCCACTGCCGCCCGGCGCCGCCGCCCCAGCCGCCCCGCCCCCTCCTCCGCCGCCCAGGCCGCCCGCCCCCCTCCTCCACCCAGGTGAGCTCTGCCTCCTTTTTTCCTTTTTTCTGTTTTTTTAGTTTTAGGTTTATGTTTAGTTTAGATTTAGTTTTAGTTTTAGTTTAGTTTATAGTTTAGTTTTAGTTTAGTTTTAGGTTTAGATTTAGTTTTTTCCTTTTTTTTTTTTAGTTTTAGGTTTAGGTTTAGTTTAGTTTTAGGAAAGAAGAAGAAGAGAAAAAGAGGAGAGGAGGAGAAGAAGAAGAAGAGGAAAAAGGAAAGGAAAGAAGAAGGAGGAGGAGAAGAAAAAGAAGAGGAAGAAGAAGAAGAAGAAGAAGAAGAAGAAGAAAGAGGAGAGGAGGAGAAGAAGAAGAGGAAAAAGGAAAGGAGGAGAAAGAAGAAGAAGAAGAAGAAGAAGAAGGAAGAAAAGGAAGAAGAGGAAGAAGAAGAAAAGGAAAAAAGAAACCCGACCCGACACGGTACCCCGACCCGACCCGGCACCCCGACACACACCCCGACCCCGAGACCCCGACCCCGACCCTGACACCCGACGACCCCGAGCCTGACCCGACACCCCGACCCCGAGCCTGACCCGACACCCCGACCCCCCGAGCCTGACCCGACACCCCGACCCCGAGCCTGGACCCGACACCCCGACCCCCCGAGCCTGACCCGACACCCCGACCCGACCCCGAGACCCTGACCCTGACACCCCGATCGACCCCGAGCCTGACCCGACACCTCGACCCCGAGCTTGACCCGACACTCCGACCCTGACACCACACCCGACCCCGAAACAGCACCCCGACCCCGACACGGCACTACCCCGACACCGACACGACACCCCGACCCACCGACCCACCGACACGACACCCCGACCCCCCGACCCCGAAACAGCACCCCGACCCCGACACGGCACCCCGACACCGACACGACACCCCGACCCCCGACACCTCCCAAAAAGGTGTTCTTTGGCCTTGCAGAGGCCGACGGGGTCATATATTTGTGAATTATTAGTTAGGTCATATATTTTTTCGATTTTGTTATGAAAAACATCATATCTAATTGTGTTGATCGGGTAGTTTTAAATGTGCAGTTGTTTTATCGCTGCGAGGTTTGGTGTTCGACGACCTCGCCGTGCGTTTGACGAGCTCTGCCCCTTCGTTCGTGGGTGAGCACAAATGACATGTCCTCCTCCCCCATTAATTATTTGATCTATTCCGATGAAACTTGATAGCTAGCTATATATGTGTCTTGAATCATCAGTATGCGTAACCAATATGTGTCTCCCGTTCGAAAGCGTCATAGTTATAAATATGCATGCATTTGCATATTTATAACCTTGATTCTTTCGAATTCTCCAACGCTATCCATGGACAGCCCGAGTATGTGTAGATTGGGTTCGTTTTCCCATATGCTTTGCTCCGGATCCGACGCATAAATTTCGTCAGTGCCTCCCCTGTTGTTCTCTGGGTACACATCCTCTCTGTTTATTGCAGAGACGTGTATCAGGAGAACAGCGGGGAGGTGCTGCCGAAATTTTGCGTCGGATCCGGAGCATAGCATGGGAAAATGAACCCAATCTACACATACACGGATGGGATTAGGACCTATCATTACCTATTAGAGTGTAGGTTGCATGGACGTAATAAAATTGACAAAGTAGATCAACTGATGAATATATACATGGTGAATTACATATATAATTGTTGTGTGTCCAGTAGCTCTGAAAGTCAAGATGAGTGACCGTGCATGGATGTATACCGGTCACACTGGTCAGAACAAATGGAGCGCTGAATGGTTCACAAAAACCAAGGGGTTTGTGCAAGCCGCATTTGCAAATGGCCAGAAGAAAACCTGGTGCCCCTGTTTCCGTTGCGGCAATTGGGAAAAGAAGACAGAGGCTGAAATGGGCAAACACCTGCAGAAGAGTGGTTTTACGCCCGATTATACGGTGTGGACATTTCATGGTGAGTCTGCCCAACGTGACCGGGCTGAGGTGGATCGTCGTCGCACCGACGAGCATGGTACCGGGATGGAAAACATGGTGCAAGACTATGATGATGCTCGGGATCCGGACAAGGAGATGGAGGAATCTGCAAAGGCCTTCAATGAAATGTTGGAGTCTTCAAAACGTTCGCTCCACGAGCACACTGAGCTTTGTCAGTTGGATGCCATCTCACAAGTAATGGCTCTGAAGGCTCAGTTCAACTTGGGCAGAGAATGCTATGACGCAATTATGACAGTATTTGGACGCTTTCTACCCAAAGGCCATGTAATGCCTGCAAACCTGTACCAGTCGGACAAAATCCTCCGTGCACTGAAGATGCCCTATGAGAAGATACATGCCTGTGAGAAAGGATGTGCCTTATTTAGGCTTGAGTATGCGGACTTGAACTATTGTCCCATTTGCAAGTCTTCCGGGTATATTGTGGTAGACAACGGTATGGGTGAGAAGACACAAACCAAAATCCCCGTTAGTGTTCTTCGGTATATGCCAATTGTACCAAGACTTCAACGTCTTTTCATGGTCGAAGAGACGGCCAGACAGATGACATGGCACAAAACAGGCAAAAGAACCGAACTAGATGCAGATGGGAATCTGATGATGGTACACACATCGGATGGTGTTGCGTGGAAAAAGTTTGATGAATTACATGCTGACAAAGCGGCAGATCCGAGGCATCCTCGAGTCGGCATCAGCACGGATGGGTTCAGTGTGTTTGGTATGACGGCAGTCCAATACAGTTGTTGGCCCGTATTTGTCTTTCCACTCAATCTCCCCCCCCCCCGGACAGATTATGCAAAGAAAGAACATTTTCCTAACGTTGATAATTCCAGGGCCCAACTATCCGGGGGAAAATATGAATGTGTACATGCAGTCGCTTAAGGACGAATTGCAAGAAGCCTGGGATAATGGGTTCAAGACATACGACGCCTTTAGCAAACGGAACTTCATAATGCGTGTCTGGTACATGTACTCGACGCATGACTTGCCGGCGTATGCGCTATTCGTTGGCTGGTGTGTGCATGGAAGGTTCCCGTGCCCCACATGCAAGGGAGCTCTTGAGTTTCGTTGGCTTCAGGCCGGTCGCAAGTTTTCTTGCTTCGACATGCACAGACAGTTCCTGGATCCTCGCCATAAGTTCAGGAAAGACAAGAAGAACTTCATCAGGGGTAGAGTTGTCAAAAACTCTGCACCACCTGCATTGATAGGCCAACAGACCCTGGATCAGTTAAACGCTCTCGAGCCAGATCCACAACATCCAGGGTACTTCAAGGGGTATAATACTAAGCACGTGTGGACTCACAAAACATGCTTATGGGATCTGCCTTACTTCAAAGACCTCCTTTGCCCACACAACATCGACGTGATGCACACTGAGAAGAATATCGCCGAGGCACTTTTTGGTACATTGTTCGGCATAGATGGGAAGTCAAAGGATAATACTAAGGCTAGAGTCGATCTGGAGGCGCTATGTGATAGGCCATTATAAAACATGAAAGAACCGAAAGGAAAACAGAACTGGACGAAGCCAAAGGCATGGTTCAATCTTAGAAGGCCAGCTATGAGGGAAATTATCTTGTGGGTGCAACAGCAGTTGATGTTCCCCGATGGGTATGCAGCGAATCTAAAGAGGGGTGCGAATCTTGATAAAATGAAGATATTTGGTCTCAAGAGTCATGATTGGCACATATGGATTGAGCGGGTAATGTCGGTGATGTTGCGTGGCTTCATCCCTGAGGATGAATGGCTAGTACTGGCAGAACTCAACTATTTCTTCCGTGTTCTTTGTGCGAAAGAACTATCGCCTGGCGTGCTAGAAGAAATGGAAGAGTTGGCGTCGGAGTTGATCTGCAAGTTAGAGAAGATCTTTCCACCGGGCTTCTTTAATCCAATGCAGCATTTGATTTTGCATCTCCCGACCGAGGCAAGATTGGGGGGGCCCGTGCAAAATCGTTGGTGCTACCCAACTGAGAGGATGTAGAAGACGCTTCAAGAAAAATGTAAAAATCAACGTAGAATTGAAGCACCGATGGCTGAGGCATTCATCACAGAGGAGGCGGCAAACTTCGTAACAGCGCACTACGAAGCCAAAAATCATCATTTGCATAATCTGAAGCCTCGGTACAATGCTGACGACCCTAAAAAGGGTGGATCCAACCTCAGCCTATTCAAAGGGAATCTCGCACCAGCTAGTGTTTCACATCCAGTATCTTTGGATAACGAAGAATGGCGGACCATTTCGTTGTATATCTTCAACAACCTGATAGAAGTGCGGCCGTACATCGAGTAGGTTCTTGGTACATTGTTTTGCAACTTCTATTTCCTTTGAACTGCTCTTATTCCTGGATATGTCATACAGTCGATACGTCGCCATATTCTCGTATGGAGCAGAGATCCAAAAGGATTCCGTCGAAGAGTATGAGCTTCTCGCAAAGCAAGGAGGCGGCTATCCCAGTTTCATCTCTTGGTTCAAACAAACAGTAATTTCTATTAGACAATTTCATTTCATTCGCTAATTTGTGCGTAATGCAACAATCCTTTCATATTAAACTTGTAGGCCAATTCAGAGTCTATGGACGCCGAATTGAGATAAGTCGCTAATGGTTTTGACTATAAGGTCCATTCATTTGACAAGTACGACATCAACGGGTATCGCTTTCGTACCTATGGCAAAGAGCTATCTATGGCCGACCGAAAGTCTACAAATTGTTGTGTATCTGCTATCGGCGAAGGAGGTACCGAGTATTATGGGAGAGTTGAAGCAATTTATGAACTTCTGTTCTATGGTGAAAACCCACCGAATGTCGTAGTCTTCAAATGTTATTGGTTTCAGCCGAAGGAGACTAGAAGGACTCATGAACATATAGGGCTAGTTGAAATCAACCAAAGCACCCATTTAGATGTTCCTGATGTCTATATTACGGCTCAACAGGCGACCCAAGTATTCTATCTACCGTGGTCCTACCAAACTAATCCAAATCTGAAAGGTTGGAATGTCGTTTATGAAGTGCCGCCACGTGCTAGACTTTCTCCCCCAAAGGAAGAGGATTATGAACCTCACATTAACCCAGACACATATGAAGGAGAATTCTTCCAAGAGACACGTCTTTCCAAAAAGCGTTTCAAGAACCGCTATACTTCACCCCAAAACATTGAAGTAGACAGCGACAATGAATCTGACATCACCCCAGAGGAGGAACAAGAAGAGGTTACTGCTGCGGATGACCTGTCAATGCTTGACCGATTACGTCAAGGTGGCCTTGCACATGTTGATGCCAATGAACCCTATGAGCCCATCATTGATTACAGTGATGATGATGATTATGCATTTATTGATGATACTGATCGAGATTATTAGTAGTGTCAGGTATTCAATTTTTTTATGTTGTACTTGATGATGATACACTTAAGTGATATACATATTATTATTCATGTCGGTACTTTTTTTATGTTGTACTAATTTCATTTATTCTTTGTCATGGCAGGTGTTGAAAGATGGTGGGCGATGGTCGGGAGCGCGTCGAGGCCCCTTCTTCGTCGGCGCGTGGTGCGATGTCTTCCATTCCACACGCACCTCTCCGCCGAGCATTGCTGGATAGTATGGCGACACCGCCGGGCCCTTCTTCGTCGACCGTGATGCCCAGCAGGGGACGAGGTAAGAAGAAGAGAGGAGGTGGAGCACGTGGTCGCGGGAGAGGAGGTAGGGTGACTCTTACGGCGCCTTCCTCGCCGCCGCCCCCAGCTGTTTCACCCGAGCACGTGACTGCTAGGGTGGACTCGTCTGAGGAGGAGGCTGCACGAACTCCGGTCCACGGGTCTTCGGACCACAAGCCTCGGGTCGAGGGCCTTCGGCCCACGGGACTTGGGCCCACGAGACCCCGGAGGAGCACACGTCTGGATGGGGTAACTGGTCGGGTCAGCCTGAGGAGCCGAGTGGCCATGCTGATGATGGCGGGGAGCCGAGTGGCCATGCTGATGATGGCGGGGAGTCGACTGATGAGGAGGGGGAGGAGGGGGGCAACGTCTACCAGTGTGGTGCTACACGGCTCCCGTCCGTGCCGGCAACCCGCGAGCAGAGGTGGTTGATTTTCCCTGATGGGGAGAGGTAAGTACATTTAATCTTTTTGTACCTTCTGCATTCACGTATCTTCAAATAACTGATGTGTTGGCCTTGTCATGCTGCAGGGGTTGGGACCACCATGAAAGTGTCCGCCGGCCCAACTCCGTCCTTGGAGTTTTGATTCGGCAAAACGTCCTGGGGTTTGTCACGTTGCCTGGTGAGGGTCGGCTTCCAGAGGTTGGATTGACTTGGGAGCACTACTTGGCTGCCCCGGCCCCGCCGGGTGAGATTATCGACGGTGTCTTGTGCAAGATGAGGGTAGACGCGGTGATCAGAAAGTTCTGGGTAATTGCTCCTTTACACAATTAAAAATCTTCAACTAGCTAGTTATTAATTGTACTAATCAATATTGTCTCATTTGATTGCAGACATTCTACAGGTGTGAGGAGGGATACGAGGAGGAGGCGGCAGATGTTATCCATAAGGAGTGCAAGCGCCCACTTCAGAACTTACGGCATGAGGTTCGGGTGCAGGCTGTTCGAGACTACTACACCGGGCGTGGTACCAAGAAGCCCAAGCAGGAGTGCCGCGATAAGTTCTTGAGTAAGGAGAAGTACATGAAGGTAATTCTTAAGGGCTTGTACTTACTTCCTTCATTTAGTAATTCATAGCCGTAGCGCTCAAGTTTCTATTTGCTAACTTAGGCCCCTCCGAGATGGTGTGCGGATCGGATGGATTGTTGGGAGGTGTTGGTCAATGCATGGTGCTCAAAAGAATGGCTGGCCACCCACAAAGAGGCCAAGGACAAACGTGCCCAAATGGAAGGTGTGCCACACCACCAAGGCGGCTCCAACTTATTTCAGCACGGGCGGAACTGTGTATGTGGTTTGCTTCATGATTCATGCAATTCATTCATCATGCTAGCTTTAGCCCTTTAATTACTAATTTACTTTGTTTCTCTCTTTCAGGCACGCTACAATAAGGCGGATAAGGTGCCAGAGGTGTACGACCTGTATGCCATGGCCCACACTGGCCCTTACAAGAAAGTCAAGGCATTCTCTGCGTCTGACCTCGATGATCCAAAGAACTTCACCAAAATCTCCGCCCACGACAAGCTCGTGCAATATAGAGATCAGGGGAAGGCGAGGAAAGGGGAGGACTTTAACCCGAGCCAGGGTCCCATTGATACAGAGCTGCTGATGATATCTGGTGGCGGGAGGTCCCATGGCTCCATAGCCATGGGAGATGGACTTATCCGTTGTCCTAGCACTCTCCCGGAGATCAAGGCGCGCCAGTCGAGCTCCGCTCCTGAGATAAGGCCTCGTGAATGGCCAGTCCAACTCGCCTTCAAGGTTAGTTATACGTACTCAGCTATCTTTCTCCATTACATTATGTGCGCTTCCATCAATGATTACAAATGGTCATGTGAGTGGTGTTGCAGGCTGCTATACAGAGTGAGAGAGATAGAACGGAGAAACTTCTAGCGGAGGCGGTGGAGAGGCAGCGGGAGTTGGAGGAGAGGACGACAAAGTTGTTGGAGAAGGAGAGGGCACGAAATGACATGCAGGCAAGGGCCATGTACGAGCTCCTTGTGGTAAGTTTCTTCTGCAGATTACTTGCTAGTCTTAACATTTGAGTCTCATTACTAACTAGTATGACTCTGTTGTGAAAACCAAATGTGCAGTCTGTGTGCGAGAAGTCCGGTCAGACCGCTCCGCCGATGCCAGTGATTGCTCCTGGGAGCACGGTGAGTTTAATTTGAATGGACATTACTTGCTAGTCTTAACATTTGAGTGTCATAATGCTAACGAGACATTCGAAATGATCTTTGGTGCAGCTTAACTCCAGAAACGCATCGCACAATCCTTCTCCAGCTACCGGCGTGAGCCAGCCCGCTCCTACACCTCTGTGATCACGGTAAGTTTCTCTAGTGTTTTGCTTAACAAATGCATAAAGACCTAGACTTAGCTTTATTTCCTCCAATATGCTTACCATAATGACCTAGAGTTAGCTTATTTTCCTCCAAAATGACTTAATAAGCTTACTGACCTCATAAACCATCCATTTTACCTAAGTTAGCTCTAAAACGATATGTACTTAGCTTACTTATGTCAAAAATTGCATAATTAACTTAGTTAGCTCATAAATGATCCATTTTACCTAAGTTAGCTCTAAAATGACTCATTTTACCTTAGTTAGCTTATAAGTGATCCAATTTATCCAAGTTACCTCTAAAATGACCCATTTTATGTAGATTAGCTCCTAAATGATCCATTTTACCTACGTTAGCTTTAAAAGGATCCATTTCACCTAGGTTAGCTCCAAAATGACCCATTTCACCTAGGTTAGCTCCAAAATGAGCCATCTTACCTAGGTTAGCTTATAAATGATCCAGTTTATCCAAGTTAGCTCTAAAATGACTCAATTTACCTAGAGTAGCTCCTAAACGATCCATTTCACCTAAGTTAGCTAAAAACGATCCATTTCACCTAAATTAGCTCTTAAATGATCCATTTCACCTAAGTTAGCTCAAAAACGATCCATTTCACCTTAGTTAGCTCAAAAACGTGGCATTTCACCTTAGTTAGCTCATAAACGACCCATTTCAACTAAGTTAGCTCATAAATGATCCATTTCACCTAAGTTAGCTAAAAAATGATCCATTTCACCTTAGTTAGCTCAAAAACGATCCATTTAACCTTAGTTAGCTCATAAACAACCCATTTCAACTAAGTTAGCTCATAAATGATCCATTTCACCTAAGTTAGCTCATAAATGATCCATTTCACCTAAGTTAGCTCAAAAACGATCCATTTCACCTTAGTTAGCTCAAAAACGATCCATTTCACCTTAGTTAGCTCAAAAACGATCCATTTCACCTTAGTTAGCTAAAAACGATCCATTTCACCTTAGTTAGCTAAAAACGATCCATTTCACCTTAGTTAGCTCAAAATCGATGCCCTTCACCTTAGTTAGCTCATAAACGACCCATTTCAACTAAGTTAGCTCATAAATGATCCATTTCAACTAAGTTAGCTCATAAACAACCCATTTCAACTTAGTTAGCTCATATATGATCCATTTCACCTAAGTTAGCTCATAAATGACATATACTTCTTGTTCTAGTCTTCTTCTTGTTCTATTCACCTATTTCTAACTTTCTTATTTACCATTTTGCAGATTTCACTCACTTCATGGAAGCTAGCTTGCTATGATGGAGTGCTTTTTTTTTCTTTGCTAAAACTTTGCATTGTATCTAGCTTGCTATGATAGAACTTGCTATGTTGATGAAACTTTGCTATGTAATATGCATATGGAACAATGTGTATGGATGGAACTTGATGGAACTTGCTATGTTGATGAAACTTTGCTATGTAATATGTATATGGAATTATGTGCTGGATATGTGATATGTTTGCTGTTAAATATATCTATATATGTCATATATATTTGCTGTGAAAATTGTTGGATTAAAAAAACAGAAAAAAAGAGACAATATGCAGGCTCTTTGCCATCTGCCACCGACGGCAAAGGGCTCTTGCCATCAGCAGCGGACGGCAAAGAGGCCACGTGGCAGGCAACTGTGCTTCCTGGGAGGCTGACCAATTTGGTCAGTTTGCCTACAGTGGCTGACGGCAAAGGCTTTGCCGTCGGCGGTGGACGGCAAAGAGTAAAAACTTTGCCCACAATGGCGGACGGCAAAGGCCTGCCGTGTAGTGACGTCGGATGACATCATTCGGCGGACGGCAAAGGCCTTCCGAAGTTTGCCGTCAGCGGCGGACGGCAAAGGCCTGCCGTTAACCACCTAACGGAGTAACAGCGCATTTATTGCCGTCTGCACTCTTTGCCGTCCGCTGCTGATGGCAAAGGCCCCTTTGCCGCAGCCGCCCGAAGCAGACGGCAAAGTAGCTCTTTGCTGAACCTTACTTTGCCGTCCCCTTTTGTCGTCCACGGCAGACGGCAAAGACCTTTGCCGTCAGCCATCCATGCCTTTGCCGTCTGCCATGGCAGATGGCAAAGTAGTTGATTCCTGTAGTGACGAACCCAGACCGCATCATTGCTACTATCATCTTTCAACTTAATTTTCTGTAGGAACATATCAAAAATAAATGGGGAGCTACATCGCAAGTATTGATCACAACATAGATATGCAAATACTATCAGGACTAAGTTCATGATAAATTAAGTTCAATTAATCATATTACTTAAGAACTCCCACTTAGATAGACATCCCTCTAGTCATCTAAATGATCACGTGATCCATATCAACTAAACCATGTTCGGTCATCACGTGAGATGGAGTAGCTTTCAATGGTGAACATCACTATGTTGATCATATCTACGATATGATTCACGTTCGACCTTTCGGTCTCAGTGTTCCGAGGCCATATCTGCATATGCTAGGCTCGTCAAGTTTAACCCGAGTATTCTGCATGTGCAAAACTGACTTGCACCAGTTGTATATGAACGTAGAGCTTATCACACCCGACCATCACGTGGTGTCTCAGCACGAAAAACTGTCGCAACCGTGCATACTCAGGGAGAACACTTATATCTTGAAATTTTAGTAAGGGATCATCTCATAATGCTACCATCGTACTAAGAAAAATAAGATGCATAAAAGATAAACATCACATGCAATCAAAATATGTGACATGATATGGCCATCATCATCTTGTGCCTTTGATCTCCATCTCCAAAGTACCGTCATGATCGCCATCATCACCAGCATGACACCATGATCTCCATCATCTTGATCTTTATCAACGTGTCGTCACATGGTCGTCTCGCCAACTATTGCTTTTGCAACTATTGCTATCGCATAGCGATAAAGTAAAGCAATTATATGGTGCTTGCATCTTATGCAATAAAGAGACAACCATAAGGCTCCTGCCAGTTGCCAATAACTTTAACAAAACATGATCATCTCATACAACAATTTATACCTCGTCACGTCTTGACCATATCACATCACAACATGCTCTACAAAAACAAGTTAGGCATCCTCTACTTTGTTGTTGCAAGTTTTACGTGGCTGCTACGGGCTTCTAGCAAGAATCGTTCTTACCTACGCATCAAAACCACAACGATTTTTCGTCAAGTGTGTTGTTTTAACCTTCAACAAGGACCGGGCGTAGTCAAACTTGATTCAACTAAAGTTGGAGAAACAGACACCCGCCAGCCACCTATGTGCAAAGCACGTCGGTAGAACCAGTCTCATGAATGTGGTCATGTAATGTCGGTCCAGGCCGCTTCATCCAACAATACCGCCGAATCAAAGTAAGTCGTTGTTGGTAAGCAGTATGACTATTATCGCCCACAACTCTTTGTGCTCTACTCATGCATATAACATCTACGCATAGACCTGGCTGGGATGCCACTGTTGGGGAACGCAATATTTCAATTTTTTTACCTACGATCATGCAAGATCTATCTAGGAGAAGCATAGCAATGAGCGGGGAGAGTGTGTCCACGTACCCTCGTAGACCGAAAGCGGAAGCGTTTAGTAACGTGGTTGATGTAGTCAAACATCTTCACGATCCAACCGATCCAAGTACCGAATGTACGGCACCTTCGTGTTCAGCACACGTTCAGCACGATGATGTCCCTCGAGCTCTTGATCCAGTTGAGGATGAGGGAGAGTTCCGTCAGCACGACGGTGTGGCGACGGTGATGATGAAGTTATCAGCGCAGGGCTTCGCCTAAGCACTACGACGATATGACCGAGGTGTTAACTATGGAGGGGGCGCCGCACACGGCTAGGGACAATTGATGTGTGTTCTAGGGGTGCCCTCCCCACGTATATAAAGGAGGGAGAGGGAGGGAGGCAGCCTAGGGCACGCCCAAGTAGGAGGAATCCTACTTGGGCTCCTAGTCCAATTCGCCCCCTCCCCCTACCATATTTGGATAAGGAGGAAAGGAAGGAGGGGGAGGGGAAGGAAGTAGGAGTCCTACTTCATACTTTCCTTTTCCTCCTCTCTTTTCCTTTTCTCCCCACGTGGCTGGCCCTATAGGGGGCGCACCAGCCCCTTGTGGACTGGTGTGTTCCCTTACTTGGCCCATTAAGCACATATCTTTGCCGGGGGTTGCCCGGAACCCCTTTCGGTGACCCGTATCACCCGAAACACTTCCGGTGTTCAAATACCATTGTCCTATATATGAATCTTTATCTCTCGACCATTTCGAGACTCCTTGCCATGTCCATGATCTCATCCAGGACTCCGAACAAACTTCGATCATCAAATCACATAACTCATAATACAAATCGTCATCGAACGTTAAGCGTGCGGACCCTACGGGTTCGAGAACTATGTAGACATGACCGAGACACATCTCCGGTCAATAACCAATAGCGGAACCTAGATGCTCATATTGGCTCCTCCATATTCTACGAAGATCTTTATCGGTCAAACCGCATAACAACATATGTTGTTCCCTTTGTCATTGGTATATTACTTGCCCGAAATTCGATCGTCGGTATCATCATACCTAGTTCAATCTCGTTACTAGCAAGTCTCTTTACTCGTTCCGTAATGCATCATCCCTTTACTAACTCACTAGTCACATTGCTTGCAAGGCTTATAGTGATGTGCATTACCGAGAGGGCCCAGAGATACCTCTCTGATACACGGAGTGACAAATCCTAATCTCGATCTATGCCAACCCAAAAAACACCTTTGGAGACATCTCTAGAGCAACTTTATAATCACCCAGTTACGTTGTGACGTTTGATAGCACACAAGGTGTTCCTCCGGTATTCGGAAGTTGCATAATCTCATAGTCAGAGGAACATGTATAAGTCATGATGAAAGCAATAGCAATAAAACTAAATGATCATTATGCTAAGCTAACGGATGGGTCTTGTCCATCACATCATTCTGTAATGATATGATCTCGTTCATCAAATGACAACACATGTCTATGGTCAGGAAACATAACCATCTTTGATTAACGAGCTAGTCAAGTAGAGGCATACTAAGGACACTCTGTTTTGTCTATGTATTCACACATGTACTAAGTTTCCGGTTAATACAATTCTAGCATGAATAATAAACATTTATCATGATATAAGGAAATATAAATAACAACTTTATTATTGCCTCTAGGGCATATTTCCTTCAGGAACCACCTACATCCAATGTACCACGCTACTCCAATGATGTATTCATCACATTAGCATAATTTGGGAACATTGATTGCATTAATTACAATGAATCTTGAAAATCACATGATCGGTCAACGGAAAGCACAAAACATTGATCACCTCTGGGGTGTTTGATTGATGGAAAAATAGCGGATCTCCCCCAAACATTCAGGTCGGATCTCCCCCAAACATTCAGGTCATGAATTGCAACAAGCTGGTTGTTGTGTTGTTCGCTCTCCAACCGAGGCTTTGTTGCAAAACCATCCGGAGCATTTTTTTTTTCTTTCCTGAGCTTGAAGTGTTATCATTGCAACAAATGTCATGTTGCAACAGAGGTTGTGTTACAGAATTATTATTTTTATTCTTTCACCTTTTTGCAACAAAAATAATGTTGCGAAAGGACTTTACAACATGGATGATGATACCGGATTATTATTTTTGTCTTCCGATCTAAGCAACAAGGGCATTGTTGCGCTCGGCCTTGTGCAACAAGAGCCTTGTTGCGGAAAAAAAGAATCATTTTTTCTTTGATCTTTGCAACAAGGAGCGCCTTTATGCAAGCAAGAGGCTCGTTGCAAATCTCTGCTATATGAGTCCGCCACCTAGGACCTTCGGTCGGGCTAGTGTCGTGGCGGAGGTGATGGGGGATGCGCGCCCACATTCGACAGGGATGGCTGCGGCATAATCCAGGTTCCACCTAGGCTTGTCGGGCGTGGCTCTGCCTTGTTGTACCTCGGCGTCTTCGATGGCGACCGCACATGCATGTTCAGGTGATGGCAGCACCCGCTGCATCTGTAACGACGACCGCGTTGTGCTTGCACTCAGGCGAGCGCTTAGGCAACACTCCACGGGCCAACATCGCCTGAAGATTTGGGAGAAGATGGGGCGTACGGAGAGGAAGATGACCAGAATAAGATAAGACTCATGAGATGTGTGGCTGAAAGGGCGTTGTGGCCGCCAACAGTGTGTGCACTCCCACTGCACGATCGAGAGGATCTCGCGATGTAGGAGGCGATCGGCACGAGCGAGTTATCACTCGGTTGAATAGAATCTTTTTCACCGGGTTGATAGATTATATACTCTAGAAGGGAGTTTATAGTGTTTTTTTATAAGAGGTTGGAAGTGGTTCAACGGTCCCGCAAAACTAAAAGAGAAAAACTGGAGGCCCGAAACTAAAAGGTAGGGCCTACCGGTTCGTATCCTATATACAAAGGGGCCTGCTACGCATCGGCTGGCGGATCTTTTTAAAAGATCTGTCGCCTCACGGGCCATCAGATCTGATCAATCGAGCAACTGAACATCTTCTTCCGCTTTGCAACAAAGATCTTGTTGCAGAAACATATGCAAAATAGGTTGCGTTGTGGAACTTTTTTTTAACATAAGTTGAGTCGCGGGGATTTGTTTTGCAACATAGATTGTGTTGCGAGATTTTTTTGCAACATAGGTTCGGTTGCAGATTTTTTTTCTGTCTTCACTTTTTTCTGCAACAAGGGTAGTGTCGTGGAAGAACTTCTGCAACATAGGCAATGTTGCACAAAATATATAGATGAGATACGGAGAGAGGAACATGATGTTTTTTGAGCTAATATCACCAGAAGTCATAGAACTTGCACTCGATATCCAGTTTAATGCTAAAGCTTTAAAAATACGGAATTGTGGTCATCCAATTTGTCCCCGCGTGCAAATACGGTCACATCATCCATATCTAGATGCATATTGTGCTTACGTGGCATGCCAACGTTGCCATGGCCACTGTCAGTGACCGGAACAACACGGTGGTACGTGTGATGTGTTCATGTTCTTTTTACAAATACACCCCGCTCTGTATTTAATTGTAGGCTCCTCACCTGCACATCTGGGCCTTTTTTCTAGATTCTGTTTTTCCAAGTGCGACCGAAAAAGCCAGTTTTCAGAAAATCTCAGATTTTTTAACCGTAAAGTTTTAAATCAAATTTGAATTGAAACACTGGTCCAAGATATGAGAAGATATTTTGTTATTCTATTATGAGAAATCCCGGTGGTCACTAAACCTCGTGCCAAAATTTCAAATGTATTTTTTGAATTTAAACGCCCAGAACTATATCAAATAAGGTTTGTGTGCACACAATCATACAACGCAGTGCATAGTTCGGTGCCACAGCTTTTTCTGTATTACCCATGGTCACTTGATTGATTCCAATGGTCTCCATCATTAAGTTTAGCTGATATTTACTTGAACTCCCAAGCTGGGGTCATCTAGCATATGCGCATTACTAACCGCTGGAATTATGCATAAGATTTGCTCTTTTCTAGGTTCGCTTGTATATATTTTAATGCCAAAAAAATTTGTTTGAATAAATTCGGTCGAAAAAACCAAAATTTCTGAGATTATCGAGAACCCTTTTTTCTGGCCCATACTCAGAAAAAACTGGCATCGAGAAAAAGAAATGTTGGATACGAGTAGCCGTCATTGCCAACATATAAATTATGCATTTCTCTTTAGACACATGAACAAGTACGAATTTCGAAATGGCAACAATATTCGCTCACCCTCAAATTATTTTTATGGGTGTCCCAGCAAAAAAAGTATATTATTTGTTTTTTTGCAATGGTAAAAAATATATTATTTGTTGGGTTGACCAATATAATACAATATTCATCTCATCTATTATATGCAAATAGAAGCCCCCCACTACATGATT
Source organism: Triticum urartu (assembly GCF_003073215.2). Classification (NCBI taxonomy): domain Eukaryota; kingdom Viridiplantae; phylum Streptophyta; class Magnoliopsida; order Poales; family Poaceae; genus Triticum; species Triticum urartu. The sequence goes on along the minus strand of NC_053028.1, from coordinate 248,056,809 downwards.
TCTCTTGACATGCAAGCTATCCACATCATCAATCTACATGCAGCCATCCATCTCAGTCCACCTGAGCATTCTAGCCACATCATCAATTCCAAATACTTTTCTTATTCCTGTAATTTAATTTCTCTTCCTCTCTTTTTCGTTTCTTCACCATACAACTTCATTTTAGCCCCAAGGACCGCTGCTCTGCCCGATCGCACCGTTTCTTCTCCTTCACAGATATCTACATGAGTTTCTTTACACAATTAATTCCCCATTGTAGGGCCCTCCATCGGTGCTTCCTACTTCTCTGCAATCACCATGGCTTCCGTTTCCTTCTTCAATGCCCATCAAATCCCACTTTTGTATTGCAATAGAAACAGATGGATTTTCTTCTCCCTCCTCATGCATGGGTAACAGATGTAGTTCATCTCCCTTTAAGAAGTGTAGCCTGGGCTGCTGGGCAGCCAACGCGCGTGCACGCCGGAGGGCGTCATCACGGACGGCCGGTCGGAAGACGTAGCGTTGGGTGCAGCCATGCTAGCCGCCTCCATGGCCAGGCTCGCCGTGGGAGCAGCAACAGGTCAAGCCAAAGGGCTTCGCCACGCGCCGTCCTGCGTCAACAACGACGCGTGCTGCTGACGACGCCACACAATGTTGCTGTGCCGGGATGAGCGGCGTCGTGGCCGAGGGCCTTTGCCGCGTGGGCTGGGTGCCACATCCGCTGTGAGTAGCGGTGTAGCCGGCTGGGCCAGCCTGACAGAGAGCCGTTCTTTGAAGCCGGATGCTGCTGTTGCCGCATGCGAGGACCAAAGTCGTGTTCTCCGCTGCTCTTGATTGCTTCATATTCCTTCTGTGCATGTGCATGCTGGCTTCCTTTTTGTTATGATGTGCAGGTGCCAATGGGTGTATCTCAATATCAATGGTCTTTGGCTGGATGGTTGCATTTGGATCGCTCTATTTGTTTTCTTTGCCGTGTGTCCCCCGTCTCAATATGTCAGGTAGCTACTTTCATTGGTTCCTGCTATATGGTTACTTGGTCTATTACATTTGGTCCGGTCATTATATAATTTATTGATTACCTTTCTCAGTTTACTTACCTTGCTCTATGTCATCTATCACATGTCCTTACCAATTGTTTCTGTGGGAGATCAGTTCTAATGTAACTGAGTGGAAGAAAAATTCTATTGTAACTGAGGAACAATCTCATATACTTCTATGTGCCTTCAGCAGTACAAAATCAAATATATACCAGAGTGAATAAATTTTATATCCCGCCTGCATTATATTACTCTTCTCTACTACCTATTGGTCGAAGAAGACACTCCTCCAAACAACGTGAAATAGATTATGCTGAGATATGGTTCATGCAATCAATACAATATATAATTATACCACTAATAATTTTAATCATTGCCTCTATATGAAAGCTATCATATTGTTGCTCATCATTACCTATATGAAATCTCATATTATTAATTTGAATTATTAACTTTTTTTTTGTTCAAGTTACTTAGAAGTCCACAACAAATTCCCGCAGCAACGCGCGGGGCATCAACTAGTTACTAGAAAGGCAAGGACGCCTTGTGTGGGTTGTTAGCACATGACAAGACTGAATTTGGTTGCTGGCTCGATAGCTCACGTCATGATTTTTTTTGGATCTTTTTCGCAAAAATGACGTCACATCTAGCACTTCTTTTCTGCAAAAATGATATCACACCTAGCGCCTTCACCACCAATAGTCACCGACAGTGGGCCATGCACGTGTGACCTGCCACGCGGCAGCGGATATGCCCGCATACGCATTTTGTGACCGTATTTGCACGAGAACGGAAGTTGAGTAACCATCAATTACCTTATTTGAAAAAAATGCTAGGTCGCACGATGAGGATGCTTACCATTTATCTTTCATGTTTAAGTAGACCATAAATACAATACAGCCCAAAATGCATACTATACTCCCTAGCCTTTATGTAGCATCTATACTAACTAAATGGCCATTTAATTCTTGCATTGGGGTCCTGACTCCCATTTTTTATTTTGTAAGTAACCATGGACAATGTTGATTAACCATCAAGTTTTTTGTTCAGATATTTGCAGGATGCTTTTAAGGTGCCACTGGTAATACAGCTCACTGATGATGAGAAGTTCCTGTGGAAGAATTTGACTGTTAACGAAAGCAAAAGGCTTGCACGTGAAAATGCAAAAGACATCATAGCATGTGGTTTTGATGTTGAAAAGACTTTCATTTTCTCTGATTTTAATTTTGTTGGAGGGTAAGGTTACTCATTTTAATTGTAGTTCTGATTAATTTTTGACCTTGTGGCACATCTTGTTTCTGTTCAGATAACTCTGCCGCTAAGCAAGTGAAGTGTATGCTGTTCGTCACAGCTTTGCTTACTAGATGACAAATTAAGTCTTCTTTCCTTTCCTTGCAGTGCCTTTTATGAAAACATGGTTAAAGTTGCTAGATGTGTGACATATAATAAGGTGAGGCCTCTTCAGTTGAAAAGGAGAATGTTTACTCCCTCTGTCCCATAATATAAGATATTATTACATCCAATATACTCATATATTGGATGTAATAAGATCTTATATTATGTGACGGAGGGAGTACATTCCAAAATCGAGTCGCTTCCCTTCAAGCATTATCTTTCACCAATATAGTTTACTCTTGAATGACAGGTTGTAGGAATATTTGGATTCAGTCAAGAGGATCACATAGGAAAGATTAGCTTTCCTCCTGTGCAAGCAGTTCCGTCATTCCCTTCTTCGTTTCCCCATCTCTTCTCTGGCATGGAACAACTATGTTGCCTGATCCCATGTGCAGTAGACCAGGTATAAACATAACTTTTTGTATAATCATCTTGTCTAACATGATTGGTTTTATATCCTATCAATATGGATGTCTTTACCCCGTAAAAAAAAATATGGATGTCTTTATTCCTATGCAAATATCATGGAGGCTCAGTTCTGTTGGCGGCTTCTAAAATAAGCTACCCCCTCCCCAGCTTATTTGGTTAACTGGTTTAGAAGCCTCAATGCATAGTATGGGGGCGGCTTCTGAAATAAACTGGGGAAGGTATGGCTTATGCCATAAGCTGCCAAAAGATCTGGGCCAAAAGCATGTCTGAATAATTTTGTCATAGATGCTGATCTGTTGGTAGATGTTTATATTTTTTTAACAAGCATCTGTTTGTCAATCGATTCATTTTCTATTCTGCCAGGATCCTTATTTCAGGATGACCCATGACGTTGCCCCTAGAATTGGTTGTCAAAAGCCATCACTGACTGAATCCAGATTTTTCCCTGCTCTTCAGGTACATTTATTTTTCTCAGGAATATGAATCCAGAAATTAATCTTCACTGCACAGAAGTTTGAAAATCTTTGTCTTTACTCTTATAAAAGTCTGAGTTGGTGGCAGTCCATTCACCCTTAGAGATAACCTCTTAAATTGCAAAAATTCAATTACCATGATTATCATGCATTCTACTCCATCCGTCCCAAAATTCTTGTCTTAGATTTGTCTAAATACGGATGTATCAATACATCCGTATTTAGACAAATCTAAGACAAAAATTTTGAGACGGAGTGAGTATGTAGTAGATAAATGTATCATAATATTTTTATTAGTTGATCCATTGATATATATTTTGAAATATATTTTTATTTGCACAAAGCTAGAGATTACTATGACACAAGCGTTTAAACAACTCATGCAATAAAAAAGAACTTCTGTAGCAAATGCTTGCACATTTAACTTCCGTAGCAATGCACAGGTATTTAGCTAGTGGCGATGAGACATGAATTTATGCATGGATGCACAATGGAGATCTTTGATGGTATTGGATTATCCATACAATGCCAGCCAGTTAGGATACCAACTTGTTACACCCACGATGCGGCTATATCTCCCACGTGTTGAGGCACGACTTAGAGGCATAACCGCATGGTGGTTTTGTCGCAAGAGGGGTAATCTTCACACAATCCCATGTACTGAATAAGAAAGGGATAAAGAGTTGGCTTACAATCGTCACTTCACACAAATAACAAGTTAAACATACATCATTCAGAATACAATCAAGGTCCGACTACGGAACCAAAATAAAAGAAGACAACCCCAAATGCTAGATCCCTGATCGTCCCAACTGGGCTCCACTACTGATCAACCGGAAAAGACGCATAACAATGATCAAGATCTTCATCGAGCTCCCACTTGAGCTCGGTTGCGTCACCTGCACTGGTATCATCGGCGCCTGCAACTGTTTGGAAGTATCTATGAGTCACGAGGACTCGGCAATCTCACACCCGCGAGATCAAGACTATTTAAGCTTATGGGTAGGGTAAGGTAATGAGGTGGAGCTGCAACAAGCACTAAGCATATATGGTGGCTAACATACGCAAATAAGAACGAGAAGTGAAGCAACGCAACGGTCGAGAAGCTAGAAGTGATCCTGAAACTACTTACGTTCAAGCATAACACAAGACCGTGTTCACTTCCCGGACTCCGTCGAAAAGAGACCATCACGGCTACACACGCGGTTGATGCATTTTAATTAAGTCAAGTGTCAAGTTCTCTACATCCGGATATTAACAAATTCCCATCTGCCACATAACTGGGGGAACGGCTCTCGAAAGTTTATACCCTGCAGGGGTGTCCCAACTTAGCCCGTCACAAGCTCTCACGGTCAACGAAGGATATTCCTTCTCCCAGAAAGACCCGATCAGTCTCGGAATCCCGGTTACAAGACATTTCGACAATGGTAAAACAAGACCAGCAAAGCCGCCCGATGTGCCGACAATCCCGATAGGATTCGCGCGTATCTCGTTCTCAGGGCAACACCGGATGAGACAGGCTATGAGTAAAATCAGCCCTCGAGTTTCCCCGAGGTGGCCCCGCAGGCGGCTCGGTTCGGACCAACACTTAGAGAAGCACTGGCCGGGGGGGTTAAAATAAAGATGACCCTCGGGTCTGCAGAACCCAAGGGAAGGTGATAGGTTGTTAGGCAAATGGTAAAACCAAGGTTGGGCCTTACTGGAGGAGTTTTATTCAAAGCGGACTGTTAAGGGGTTCCCATAACACCCAACCACGCAAGGAACGCAAAATCAAGGAACATAACACCAGATGACGGAAACTAGGGCGGCAAGAGTGAAACAAAACACCAGGCATAAGGCCGAGCCTTCCACCCTTTACCAAGTATATAGATGCATTAATTAAAATAAGAGATAATGTGATATCCCAACATATCCATGTTCCAAACATGGAACAAACTTCAGCTTCACCTGCAACTATCAACGCTATAAGAGGGGCTGAGCAAAAGCGGTAACATAGCCAAACAACGGTGTAGGATCGAAAGTATGTCTAGAGGGGGGGTGATTAGACTACTTGACCAAATAAAAACTTAACCTTTTCCTAATTTTAGTTCTTGGCAGATTTTAGCTATTGTAGGACAAGTCAAGCAATCATCACACAATTCAAGCAAGCATGCAAAGAGTATATTGGCAGCGAAAAGTAAAGCATGCAACTTGCAAGAATGTAAAGGGAAGGGTTTGGAGAATTCAAACGCAATTGGAGACACGGATGTTTTTCCCGTGGTTCGGATAGGTGGTGCTATCCTACATCCACGTTGATGGAGACTTCAACCCACAAAGGGTAACGGTTGCGCGAGTCCACGGAGGGCTCCACCCACAAAGGGTAACGGTTGCGCGAGTCCACGAAGGGCTCCACCCACGAAGGGTCCACGAAGAAGCAACCACCCACAAAGGGTCCATGAAGAAGCAACCTTGTCTATCCCACCATGGCCATCGCCCACGAAGGACTTGCCTCACTAGCGGTAGATCTTCACGAAGTAGGCGATCTCCTTGCCCTTACAAACTCCTTGGTTCAACTCCACAATCTTGTCGGAGGCTCCCAAGTGACACCTAGCCAATCTAGGAGACACCACTCTCCAAGAAGTAACAAATGGTGTGTAGGTAATGAACTCCTTGCTCTTGTGCTTCAAATGATAGTCTCCCCAACACTCAACACCCTCTCATAGGATTTGGATTTTGTGGAAAGAAGATTTGAGTGGAAAGCAACTTGGGGAAGGCTAGAGATCAAGATTCATATGGTAGGAATGGAATATCTTGGTCTCAACACATGAGTAGGTGGTTCTCTCTCAGAACATATGAGTTGGAATTGTGCATGTGTTCTGATGGCTCTCTCCATGAATGAAGAGGAGGTGGAGGGGTATATATAGCCTCCACACAAAATCCAACCGTTACACACAGTTTTCCAATCTCGGTGGGACCGAATCAACAAACTCGGTCGGACCGAAAAGGTAAAACTAGTGACCGTTAGAGATTTTCGGTGGGACTGACATGCAACTCGGTAGGACCGATATGGTTAGGGTTTGGGCATAACGTAATCTCGGTGAGACCGATTACACAAACTCGGTGAGACCGACTTTGGTAATTAGCTAACCAGAGAGTTGGTCAGGAAAACTCGGTGGGACCGATTTGCTCTTTCAGTGAGACCGAAAAGTTACAAAAAGGAAACACTGAATTTACATTGCAATCTCGGTGGGACCGATCCGCTCTTTCGGTGAGACCGAAAAGTTACGAAAGAGAAACAGAGAGTTTGCAATCCCATCTCGGTGAGACCGAGATCCCTATCGGTAGAACCGAATTGCTAGGGTTTGGAAGTGGCTTATGACAAGTGAAACTCGGTGGCGCCGGATAGAAAGAATTGGTAGGACCGAGTTTGGCTTAGGGTTTAGGTCATATGGATATGGGAAAGTAGTTGAGGGTTTTGGAGCATATCACTAAGCACATGAAGCAAGAGGCTCATTAAGCAACACCTCATCCCTCCTTGATAGTATTGGCTTTTCCTAAAGACTCAATGTGATCTCGGATCACTAAAATATAAAATGAAGAGTCTTGAGCTTTTGAGCTTGAGCCAATCCTTTGTCCTTAGCATTTTGAGGGTTCCACTTTCACATCCATGCCATGCCAATCATTGAGCTTTCCTGAAATAATCATCTTGGAATAGCATTAGCTCAATGAGCTATATGTTGTTATGAATTACCAAAACCACCTAGGGATAGTTGCACTTTCAATCTCCCCCTTTTTGGTAATTGATGACAACATATAGATCAAAGCTTCGACAAATGATAATAAGCATGAAATATATCGTCGATTTGAGAAGTATGTGATAAGTAAGAGCTCCCCCTAAATTTGTGCATATTTAAAATTTGCTTTGGACTGCAAATGCACAAGGAGTTAGAGTCATGGGTTACTCTTCCATGTCACATACATCTTGGTGGAGCGCTTAAAATGATAAGAATGAAATACATGCACTCACCACCAAGAATAGTGAATGATCACATAAGATAGATAAGATAATAGCATTAAGCAAACATTAAGTGTAGCTTATGATCAAACACATGATCATCAATGTCTCACAAGTATAGTATCTCAAGCACTCAAAAGCAAACAAAGTTCGAAAAACCACCAAATAAAGCAAGAGAGAAAAAAGCAACACTCTCTCTCGAAGCCTATGATCTATACATTTTTCTCCCCCTTTGGCAACAAGTTACCAAAAAGTTCCTAGAAAATGCATAGTGCTAGATCGACGCTCAGGCTTGATCTTCAAGTGGTGGTGGAGTCCGGATCACTCCAAGGACGAAGGCTTCCGTAGACGCTGAAGTAGACGCTGGAGTTGGAGCTGAGGTAGATGCTGGAGCAGGTTGGGCTGGTGCTACGGCTGGAGCTGAGGCGGTTGCTCTTGTGTCAGGAACTGGCACTGCAGATGACGTCGGACCTCGTGGCACTCTGGCAAAGGCATCAGTTGTAGTCCTGCCTCTCCTCTCCTGCATGTCATCTTGGAGCTGCTCCACTGCAGTCTGAATCTCTGTCACCTTGACATCCAAGTCATAGAACTTTTGTTCCATGATTCTCTCTTGGCTTGCCTGGTTCTGAGTTAGGGTGGCTAGTCCTTTCTCAATCCGCAGGGTGGATGCAATCAGGTAACCAAGCTGCTCTTGTTTGGTTTTCAAGAAATACTCAGATGCCTCCTCTTGAGTTGGCATCTTGGCAGCTTTCTCCTTCCTTGCCTTCTCCTTCTTTGCTTGTGCTTGTGCAGACGATGGTTCATTCTCAGTCATAACAACTTGATTATCTTCAAATTTTGGACGGATGGGCAGGTGTTCCTTGTCCAATAAGTATATGCCTGTACCCATCTTGGAGTTGATGAGCTCCTGAATCTGTGGGGCATATCCACAACTCCTCTTCTGGTCTACTGCTGTCCTCTTGATTGTCTCTACCGTGAGGCTCATCACCTTGAACTTCTGTGGCACATCAAAGATATGTAGCAAGTTGATTGCATGGCCTCTGATCATCTTGTGATCACCTGACTTGGGCAAGAGAGTGTGCCTCAAAATCCAATTAATAGTTGGCAGCCCTGACAGAAGATAATGCACAGACCCAAACTTGAAAGTGTCAAGTGCTTCATTTGGAATCTCCTTGTACATGTTTGACATTGAGTTATGATCCATCTTCTTCTTGGCATAGATATCCAAGTCATCCTCATGCTCTTCAGGGGCATTGATGAGCTGTGCCCACTCAGCAACAGTAGATTGGTACCTCGTACCCTCAGACATCCAAGTTATCCTACCATCTGGATAGAAGTGTGCCGTGGAGTAGAATTGCATAATGAGCTCCTTGTTCCACTTTGTGAGCTTCTGCCCAACAAAGTCTGCAACTCCACAAGCACTAAAGCTGTCCTGCACTCCAGGGTAGTGCTCTTCGTTTTCCTTCATGTAGGTCTAGTCGACCCATCTCATGTCACAAACAATGGACTTCTTATCAAGCAAAACTGTCTCATAGAAATCTTGCTGTTCCTTGGTGTGAAATCTGTAATCCACAGCAGTCCTTCTCCTTGAAGCATACGGATCTGCTTCTCTCCACTTACTCAGCCCTGAGTCTCTCCTGAGCTTCATATCCTCAGCCACAGGATGAGCATCATTGTGGTCTGGGGTCTTGGGCTTGAGTTTTCTGAGTACTTGCTCTTCATCATCTTCTTCTACAGCTTCAGGCACTGGGCCTTGTTCTTCTCAGCAGCTGGGATGCTTCTTGTATTCCTCTTTGGTTTTGGCTTTGGAGCTGGCTTGGCCTTGGAAGTAGCTGCCCCTGATCTTATGGCATCACCCATCAGCTTGGGTGCCTTAGGTGCTGGTGCAGCTACCTCTTCTTCTTCTTCTTCTTCCATGATGGAAGCCTTGCCAAGCACTCTGGCTACGGTTTTCTTCACCCTTTCCTTTCTTTTCTTGCCTTCAGCAGCAACTGGCTCTATGGGAGTGGGCTTCTCAGTTGAAGCTCTGGCCTTTGACATAGGCTGCCTGCCTGCTGGCCTTTTGACTTTCATCCCTGGCTTTGTGCCTTGAGCTGACTCAATTCTCTTGGAAGTTGCTTCCTCTTCTGCCACATAGTCCTCATCCTCTGAGTCTGAGGTTCTCTTCCTCCTTTGTCTGGTGGCAGCTTTTGGCAGATTGCTAGGGGTGCTCCTGCTGCCTTCATCAGAAGAACTGGAGGGACTAGTGCCCTCACTCATGTGCACTTGCTGTTCTGACACATTCTGGCTGTCACTCTGATCTGACATGATGAACAAGCTGTCTGCTGACCCTATGAATAGTTTATAGATGAGGTAGAATAGATGAGCATCACAAAATGCAGAATTTTTTGCAAAAGAATGATCCAAAAACTTAGTTTTAGTTTCCCACTGAAATCATCTCGGATCTACCGATTTTTAAACTCGGTGATACCGAAGCAGTTTTGGAACCTAAACTAGTGAACTCGGTCAGACCGAGTCACAGTTCGGTGGCACCGAGACTGCTAGGTTTTCACAAAGTTCCAAAATCGGTCACACCGATAAGTAATTCTCGGTCAGACCGAGTCTCACTTGTGCAATGGCATAAGCCAAATCGGTGGGACCGAGTTTTTCAACTCGGTGGGTCCGAGATGGTTTCGGCAGAAACCTAACCCTAAAATTTTCAAATCAAACCTGATCTACGAGCGCATTGACTGGATAGGAGTGTTTCAATCGTGGCAAGAATCATGATGATCACAATGTGCTAAGAATCGGATTGGAGAGTAGCACAAAGATCGAGTCCATACCCTAATTCGGCGGAGACTCGCTACGGCGGCAACGGCGGGGTAGAATTCCGTTGACGGCGATGGAGACCAGCGACTGGAGGCGGCTGGCGGCGAGAAGACGATCCGGAGACCACGTTGGCAGAGCAGGCTATCGCGCGGGTGAAGGGGTTCGGAGAAATTTCCAAATTTTGCCCGTGACTATATATAGCCCGACCCTGTCGGTGTGACCGAGTGGAACAACTCGGTGGCACCGAGATTCATAACTGCAAGCAGTTACTGAAACTCGGTGTGACCGAAAGGTTCAAATCGGTTGCACCGAGATCGAAAACCTAGATCAACTTAATGATCTCGGTAGGACCGAAAGTGGGGTATCGGTCAGACCGAGAATCATAAAGAGGTTTTGAAAGTTTAAGTCTATGACGAATCGGGGACTCCGAGCGCTCCTCACATAGAGTGGTTCGAATCTGACTTGATCAAATTTTGTGATGTAGCATGAATAGAGTTTGAGACGAGAAAAGCATAGATAGCTAGAGGAGGTTCTTAGGCATTCTTGTCCATCCACTTGGCAAAAGGAAATAAAACCAAACAATCAAAACAACAAGTGGATGTCCTCGAATGAGTAAAATATGCAACCAGCATGCTCACACAATAAGATGGCAAATGAAATATGTGACAAGGCATGCACAACCAATTCTAGCATCTATCAAGCAATTTGCGATGACAAGGTCATCTATATATGAGTATATTGACTTAGGAGTCAAGTGAGAACACTTGATCATAGGTCATACTCATCGTTTAAGCTCAAGTGGGGTTACCACTTTTACATAAAGCATTGTTGTGTTCACATCTTTAGAGTTGCTTTAGCTCAAGTCTTAGATTAAAGCTCCCCCTAGATGTGATATCCCCCCTTAGAGGGATGAACTAACCTCGGGTTTTGTCGATGATGACTTCATGTAGATGTTGAAGATGTGGATGCTCAATGTTGATGTATATCACTTGGAGCTATCCATTTGAGTGAATTGCACTTTCAATACCTACATGGGTTAGTCCCACAAGGAACAAACAAGGATATCCATAGACATAGAGTGATGCACACACAAGATGATGTCCATGAAAACTTTTAGGTTACCTTGTCCCTTGTCTTACCAACAAGAGGGTTTGTGACTCCTTGAACTAGTGCAAGATGTGGAAGTTGATTGCACTTGTTCTTGCCAAAATGATAAGAGTGAAGTATGTTGGCGGAGTCACCCTCAAGAACTCTCTAGTTCTTCTTCTTTTGGATCCACACCATCTTGATGGGAATCCTTGGAGTTGTAGTCGTACTTGATGAAGTGGAACTTGAAGTAGTCTTGGGAATCCACTTGACTAAGGTCTTAGGAGCTTCTTCAAATGCATCAATTTCCTCTTGAAGCTTGTCCTTGCCTTTTTGCTTGTAGTCTTGTAGTGGAAGATCATCTTGAGCTTGTGTCCCCTTGAAGGAAGCATCATACTTCTCTTGTTTAGGAACAAACTTTGTCTTGGGGTATTGATCTTCTTCCCACTCAACTCCATTGGCATTGAACTTTCGTTCAAAACCAACACCTTGATTCTTCCGGTGCATTCCTTGCTTGCGCACAATTTCCTCGAATTGCTTACTCCCGGCAAGGCTTTTGTACACTCCTTTCTCTATAATTCCCTTCAATAAGCTATTTTCTTGCTCAAGTGTAACTTGGCTAAGAGAATTATTAGTGGAATCAAGAGAACTACTAGAAGCAACAATATTGGATTTAGCATGATCATTGTTACTGCTAGAGGAAGAATATTTCTTGTTCTTGTTACTAGACTTGACTTGAGGCATGTAAGTGGATAAGAGTAAACGCTTGGCAATTTAAGAAGAACTTTTCTTGCGGAGATCATCATTGATTGCTTTTAAGAACTCATGCTCTTGCTCAAGATTGAGCTTTTCAAAGCGTAATTTCTCATGAGCTCTTAAAAGTTCTTGATAATCTTCGAAGATAGTTTCATGAGCTAACTTAAGAGTGTTTAGTTCTTTAGTTAGAGCCTCAATCTTCTCCTTATCATTATCATTCGTTTTATCTTAATTAGGATGTTTAATTGGTCTTTCATCATAGTATTCATCACTAGAGTTGTCACCAAGCAAATCATCACCTAACAAGTCATCTTCATCACTATTGAAATCAACATACTCGGGGTGTGTTACCTTAGGACCTCTGGCCATGAAGCATCTTCCAATTCCTTCATTTGGTGAGTCAAATATGTCGTAGGAGTTGGTTGACACAAGTGCTAGACCGGCAACACCTTCATCTTGAGTATCTTCGGAGTCGGAGTGATAACTTCTCTCGGAGTGGCTGTCGGAGTCGGAGCCGGATACCCATTCACCAACATGAGCTTGATGTCTTCGTTTCGTGTAGCTCCTTGATGATTTTTCCTTCCTTTCCGAATCCTTGCTTCTCCGTGAGTATCTTCATTCATAACGATCATCTCTACTCCTTCTCTCTCTTGGTGGTGATTCTTTGCTTCTTCTTTTTGGAGAATCTTCTCTTCTCTTGTAGGGAGCCGTACACTCATTGGAATAGTGTCCGGGTCTTCCACAACTGTAGCAGTTTCGCTCTCGACTAGAAGATCTTTTCTCATTGTAGGACCTTGACTTGAAGCTTCTATCTTTGCTTCTACTCTTGTAGAACTTGTTGAAGTTCTTCACCATTAAGCTCAATTCTTCATTGAAGTTTTGTTTCTCACTTGATGATGTAGGGGCTTCACATGAGGCTTTGTAGGCACCACTTGATTTGTTGTGAAGTTCCTCTTTATCCTTAAGTGACATCTCATGAGCAACAATTCTTCCAATCACCTCCGTTGGCTTGAGATCTTTGTAATTGGGCATCATTTGGATCAATGTGCACACGGTATCATATTTTCCATCCAAGGCTCTTAGAATCTTCTTGATGATGAATCTATCGGTCATCTCTTCGCTTCCTAAGCCGGCAATCTCATTTGTGATGAGAGCAAGCCTAGAGTACATTTCAGCGACACCTTCACCATCCTTCATTTTGAACTTGTCAAGTTGACTTTGAAGCACATCCAACTTGGATTCCTTGACGGAGTCGGTACCTTCGTGCATATCAATCAAAGTGTCCCAAATTTCCTTTGCATTCTCAAGACGGCTGATTTTGTTGAATTCTTCGGGGCACAATCCGTTGAAGAGAATATCACAAGCTTGAGCATTGTATTGCAACATCTTCAACTCATCCGCGGTAGCTTCACGGTTTGGTTCTTTCCCATCAAAGAAGTCACCTTGCAAACCAACACACACAATAGCCCAAACGGCGGGGTTATGTCCAAGAATATGCATTTTCATTTTACGCTTCCAACTAGCAAAATTAGTACCATCAAAGTAAGGACCTCTACGGTGATAATTTCCCTCGCCAGACGCCATACTCTCCTAGGTTGTGAAACCAAGGCTATGACCACCAAAAGCTATGGAGATCAAAGCAAATGGAGACCAAAGCTCTGATACCACTTGTAGGATCGAAAGTATGTCTAGAGGGGGGGTGATTAGACTACTTGACCAAATAAAAACTTAACATTTTCCCAATTTTAGTTCTTGGCAGATTTTAGCTATTGTAGGACAAGTCAAGCAATCATCACACAATTCAAGCAAGCATGCAAAGAGTATATTGGCAGCGGAAAGTAAAGCATGCAACAAGAATGTAAAGGGAAGGGTTTGGAGAATTCAAACGCAATTGGAGACACGGATGTTTTTCCCGTGGTTCGGATAGGTGGTGCTATCCTACATCCACGTTGATGGAGACTTCAACCCACAAAGGGTAACGGTTGCGCGAGTCCACGGAGGGCTCCACCCACAAAGGGTAACGGTTGCGCGAGTCCACGAAGGGCTCCACCCACGAAGGGTCCACGAAGAAGCAACCACCCACAAAGGGTCCACGAAGAAGCAACCTTGTCTATCCCACCATGGCCATCGCCCACGAAGGACTTGCCTCACTAGCGGTAGATCTTCACGAAGTAGGCGATCTCCTTGCCCTTACAAACTCCTTGGTTCAACTCCACAATCTTGTCGGAGGCTCCCAATTGACACCTAGCCAATCTAGGAGACACCACTCTCCAAGAAGTAACAAATGGTGTGTAGGTAATGAACTCCTTGCTCTTGTGCTTCAAATGATAGTCTCCCCAACACTCAATTCTCTCTCATAGGATTTGGATTTTGTGGAAAGAAGATTTGGGTGGAAAGCAACTTGGGGAAGGCTAGAGATCAAGATTCATATGGTAGGAATGGAATATCTTGGTCTCAACACATGAGTAGGTGGTTCTCTCTCAGAACATATGAGTTGGAATTATGTATGTGTTCTGATGGCTCTCTCCACGAATGAAGAGGAGGTGGAGGGGTATATATAGCCTCCACACAAAATACAACCATTACACATAGTTTTCCAATCTCGGTGGGACCGAATCAACAAACTCGGTCGGACCGAAAAGGTAAACCTAGTGACCGTTAGAGATTTTCGGTGGGACTGACATGCAACTCGGTAGGACCGATATGGTTAGGGTTTGGGCATAACGTAATCTCGGTGAGACCGATTACACAAACTCGGTGAGACCGACTTTGGTAATTAGCTAACCAGAGAGTTGGTCAGGCAAACTCGGTGGGACCGATTTGCTCTTTTGGTGAGACCGAAAAGTTACAAAAAGGAAACACTGAATTTACATTGCAATCTCGGTGGGACCGATCCGCTCTTTCGGTGAGACCGAAAAGTTACGAAAGGAAAACAGAGAGTTTGCAATCCCATCTCGGTGAGACCGAGATCCCTATCGGTAGAACCGAATTGCTAGGGTTTGGCAGTGGCTTATGACAAGTGAAACTCGGTGGCGCCGGATAGAAAGAATCGGTAGGACCAAGTTTGGCTTAGGGTTTAGGTCATATGGATATGGGAAAGTAGTTGAGGGTTTTGGAGCATATCACTAAGCACATGAAGCAAGAGGCTCATTAAGCAACACCTCATCCCTCCTTGATAGTATTGGCTTTTCCTAAAGACTCAATGTGATCTTGGATCACTAAAATATAAAATGAAGAGTCTTTAGCTTTTGAGCTTGAGCCAATCCTTTGTCCTTAGCATTTTGAGGGTTCCACTTTCACATCCATGCCATGCCAATCATTGAGCTTTCCTGAAATAATCATCTTGGAATAGCATTAGCTCAATGAGCTATATGTTGTTATGAATTACCAAAACCACCTAGGGATAGTTGCACTTTCAAACGGTTTGCTAGGAAGGTGGGTTAGAGGCTTGACATGTCAATATGGGAGGCATGATATAACAAGTGGTAGGTAGCGCGACATAGCGATAGAGCGAACAACTAGCAAGCAAAGATAGAAGTGATTTCGAGGGTATGGTCATCTTTCCTGAAATCCCGCAAGGAAGAAGAACGAGTCCATGAAGAAGACAAACGGACGTAGTCGAACAAATCCTTACAACTCCGGAACGAAGCCGAAGCTAACGAGAGAAGCAACCCGGAAAGAAGCAAACAACATGGTAAACACACAAGCATAAACATGGCATGATGCACAACCAAGGATGATGCATGTCCGGTTTAACTATGCATGGCATGGCAAAGTGCACAAATAAAACTACAAGTTAAGTGGAGCTCAATATGCAACGAGATGCATATTGAAAAAACACCACATCCTTTTATTTAGTTCGCTCTCGGTTATGTATCCAACAATATTAAATGTTGTTAAGCATGGCAAGAGGTGAAGCACAATTAAACTACACTATCTAAGCAATTTAAATGGGGGCCGGAAACATCAAACAACAATTCCGGTAAATCCCCATATGCATTTAGCAATTTAAGCAAACAACAGTTTAAACATTTTAAATGTTATTATCATGATGCGGATGACATGTGCAAGTTTTATGCAATTTTATGAAGATGTTGGCAAGTTATAAAATGTGGAGCATTTTGTCACCACGGCGGAAAGAAAGGGTGCCACGGCAACGACAACGGAAATGATGCACGGCAACATTCCGATGATCCGACAACTCATCGAGATGTCGGTGCAAAAGAAAAGGCGACGGGAGCGTGCCATGCAAGGATGATGGGGTGATCCCGGATACCGGGTTCCCACGGGTCGACGATGGTGCCAAGCGAGGGAAACAACTAACATTCACGGGAGGATACAACATCCAAACATTCATCTCATACAACACATGCATTCATTCACGGGCGGTCGTCTCGGGGTTATACCTCCGAAGCGTGCCTTCGGGGCGGTTCGGGTTTGATGGGATGTAGATGGAAGTAGACGTTCTCGGGACGGTCGTGGGAAGTAGTGGTACTATCGGTCCTCGGTGACGGAAGTGGAAGTAGTGGTACATGTTCGTTTTCAGAGAGGTACTTGATGAATCCAACGTCCTCGGGGCGACGGTAGTTGTACACTTGGTTTTGCCGGACCCACGGTGACGGTAGAGGTACAGACGTTCTTGGGGTACTTGTCGAACCGGTCTTGGTGTAGATGTACATGGCAAACATAGTGGTACTCGGCGCCTTATCGAACCCAAGCGACGGTAGTCATACACGACGCGTTGTGGAAGTCGTTGTACTCGCGGTCTTCGGTGAATGTAGTCGTACACGTATCGACGAGGTACTTGGCGCATCCTTGGTCCTTCAGGTTCGGTCTTGGCGATAGTAGTGGTACATGGGTTGTAACCAGCCTTGGCAGGTCACCGAAGCCAGCGGCGGTCGAGGTACATGGCGTCGAAGTGGGCTCCGGGGTACTTGTTGGCTTAGGGCCGGAGGCGTTCGGTCCAACGAGCGCCACATGTGCATGCAGGCAGCAACAGGAGGTCGATGGCAGACCAGCAGCAAGACGAAGTGGAGCCGGCGTCGGCCTTGACGTGGAGCAAGGGAAGCAGAGCTCCTGCTAGGGCGATGGCGGCGAGCAGGCAACGGAACTTGGCCGGTGTGGAGCAGAGCAGCGGCAAGGAGGAGAAGGGAGCAGGGGCATGCCGGATGTGGAGTGGCGCCTGGTCGCCGGCGAGGTGGCCGTCCGGCCGAGGAGACGAACGCAGGGTCGGGCGCTGTTGCGGGGTGCTCGTCTCCCATGCGGCTCGGGCGTGAGGGAGTCAAGAGGAGCAGAGGAAGGGGAGGGCGGAGATCGCGGAGGTGGTCGGGGCGGCAACTCCGATGGCCGGCCGGCGAGGCCGTGGCGTTGGCGCAAAGGAGATGCGCAGCTGCACTTGTGGGGATGCGGCGCCACAGCAGCTTGCACGGGAGGACGGAGAAGGAGCAGAGGAGAGGACGACGCGGGGCTGCAGGATCCTGCGAGGGGCAGTGGCGTCTCGAGCTCCTGGTGGCCGGGAGGCAGAGCACGGGCAGGAGGGGAGGATGATGGGGTCTGGAGGGCAAAGTGATATCTTACACATGAAATGTTTCAATTGGAAGTATTCAAACTTGTTCCTAGAATTTCTAATTGTGAAGTTACAAGTGCATCCCATATTTATGCATATGTTAACCAAGACTAACAAATGTAACTAACCTTTCTTTATGAGATAAATGCAATAGCTTTTACCGAGGGATAATTATACCCACGGTATGGCTGTACCAAAATACCTTGAAGAAAATTTCTTATTTGACACTGTCTTAAAATCTGATTTCTTATTTGACACCGGAAAAGTTTTTCTTCCCTATTTGACACTAGTCCTAAATTTTATTCCCTATACAATACTTCCATCCATTTTGAGCCTAAATGACACATGAAAAGACGATTTTGCCCCTCATGCGGTATGTGTGTGCGCGCGTGTGTGTTGTTGCGTGTGTGGGTGCACGCGCACATGTGTGTGTGCATGTGTGCCGCTGCGTGTGTGTTTGCTACTGCGTGTGTACGTGCGCGCGCGTGTGTGCTGTTGCGTGCCTATGTGTTGCCTGCGTGTGTACGTGCGCGCGCGTGTGTGTGCTGTTGCCTGCTGTGTGCTGCTGCGTGTGTGTGTATGTGTGTGTGTTGCTGCGTGTGTGCGCGTGCATGTGTGTTGCTGCGTGTGTGTGTACGTGCACGTGCGTGTTGTTGCGTATGTGTTGGTGCATGTGTATGTGTTGCTGCGTGTGTGCTCCTGCACTCGCACTGGTGCTGCGTGTGTGCGCTATTGTCCCCCACACACATACCACATGAGGGGCAAAAGAGTCTTTCAGATGTCATTTAGGCTCAAAATGAACGGAAATGTCATATAGGGAATAAAATTTAGAATTTGTGTCAAATAGGGAAGAATTTTTTTTCCAGTATCAAATAAGGAAGCAGATTTTAAGATAGTGTCAAATAAGGAATTTTCTCAATACCTTGTGCATGTCTGTGCCTACGTATACTATGCCTTAGGGCCCACACGGGTAATCTGATTTAGTTTGGGTAAGTCACGGGTACTAGAAATCACATGCTGATATCCAAGATATAAACAGGGCAGGCTTATCCCTAAGCTACTCCCTCCGTTTTCAAAAAGAGGGCGTGCATGTGGTTGCACGTAGACCAACACAAACCAGAGCGCACCAGTCCTATGAATATTCACACCCCTAGCTCAACTCCTGATTGGAGATACGCTTTCCTTTTGGAGAAAGATGGGAAAAATTGGATGCCTTGTTTTCGGGACCAGAGGGAGTAGCTTGCAAGGCAAGGTAGAAACCGGATGTAGAAGGGTTTCCACCGCCTAAATACCCCTACATAAAGGGTGGAGAGGGCCCCGCATAAAAATCATTTCCACCGCCTCAATACCCCACATAAACCCTAGAATTTGTTGGGTTGCTTCCCAGTCCGCCTAGAGTCATTGCTGTACACTTGTTCATCATATAATCGATACGCACAGGACGTAGGCTATTACCCAATCAGGGGGCCTGAACCTGTCTACACATCGGTGTTGTGGTGTTGACGTTGGCCTGAGGGTTCCCTGGAAACAAACAAATCTCATGATGCACATACTGTAAGATCGCGATTATCAAATTGTCCACAAGCTTGTATTATTATGATAAATACAAAGCCAGTTTAACTGGTACTAGTTAGTTGTTGAACTTGCTATTTTCTCAAATTGGCCTTTTTGAACATGTACAAGACTTTTGACTTCTATTTATGGAGTCCATGAAACATGTCTTTTGTTCAGCATTTCTTTTTTACTTCATACTCCCTCAGTTCCAAATTATAACATGTTTTAGTTTGGTAGCTTTTCCTTTTGAAATTGCTTAGTTTGGTAGCTTATAAGACTCATAACCTTGGGGTTGCGGGTTGGATTCCCTCCTGAGTCAAACTTCTTTAAGTTTGATCAAATTTATAGAAAAATATAGCACCATCTACCGCACCAAAATTTCACTAAATCTGCCATGAAATAGATTTTCGTAGTATATTTATTTGGTATTGATAGAGGCTAAGGTGTCCCGATGTTTCGATGAGATGGTGGCTATCGTTTTCTGTGGGAGTCGACCTTGACGATCCGACTACGAACGTGCGAGACGTCGCGCCTTAGCAATCGCTAAACCAACTTCCAAGGGTTATTGACCACGCCGGAGCACGATCAACCTGACCACGAGGGTCTGTTTCCTGCGAGCAAACGAAGAACAAGCAAGAAACTGAGATTGCAATCGGGATATTGCGAATATAAGATGAAAGCTTTATTGATCAAGGTGGGGTTCTGTGACGTCTTGGTCTGGTCGTTGGACACAAACGAAGTACGCGAAGTTGCAGCTATGGCGAACTTTTAATCTAAACAAAACCCCAGGAAAAAGCTACTAGATGGATCTACTTATATAGGAGCAAGGGATGGCGGCCAAGGAGGTGGGAGGACGTCCCAAGGCAGCCTAAAACTAACCCTAGGTCGTACAAGGCTCATGGCCCAAGTGGAGGTGATGCAACACCTTTGGGCTTGTAGTTTGACTCGGATTCTGCTGCAACGTCAGATTGTTTCGTCCGTAACTCAACGCTCCGAACGAATTTGAAGGTGAATCCAATTGGGTTGGAAAGAGCATGAAATCTAGTTTCCAACAAAAAAAGAATCACCCAATTCGGAGTCCGTATGAAAAAGTTGTTGGCGTTTTGAGTCAGATATGTCTGTGTAGTCCGAATCTGAATCCAGAACGTGAGAGACTTGGACTCTATCTTCTCTTGGCCCAAAAGTGACGTGAGAGGACTTTTTGAACACAACATAAACTTCTCCTTTTCCCTTATCTTCATATGTGGATTGTACAAATGTCCCATACACCTGCAATTAGACAAAACACAAAAGTGTGTGAAGTATTTTTTTTTCTGGATAACATAAATAGATTATTGAATAGTTTGCATTAGAAATCACCTGACAAATATGCATGTATGCAATATTTTTGGTCGTATCTAAGGTAGTCATGTCCTCATCAGGTATTGTAAATGCTGATACATTTCCTATGAACTTGTAACATGCTGTTATGTACAGACCATTGTACATTACCATTGCTAATTATAAATGAAAAAGACTCACGGTAGGGGTTTTCCCTACTGTTTTTGGTAAAAAAAATCCTATAAACTTGGTCAAACATAAAGAAGTTTGATTTAGGTTGAAACCATAACATTCTACAATTTTAAACGGAGGATATCTTGGATGCGATGAATTTTTAAGACACTACTTTACCAGTTGCTTATTTCTATTTTACAGGGGGAGAGCACGAAAATGTCAGCTAGTGATCCAAATTCTGCGATATATGTGAGAGATAATGAAGAAGAAATAAAGAAGAAGGTTTGTTGTGAGCATAACTTTGACCTGAGAAATATTTGCCGACAATTACAAATCTTGAGCTAGTCCTTTTTTTGTGTGAAATGGTTGCTAGCTTGAGCCAAAGATGAAACTGTGGACTGTGGGATTGTTCTATTATTTCACAGGCTTATCATTATTGTTATTCGTTTTCCAGGTGAACAAATATGCTTTCTCAGGTGGCCAAGACTCAGCGGAACTCCAAAGAGAGCTTGGAGCTAACCTTGAGGTAAGCCCTTGTCCTGCTCTTGAGCACTCTTTATTGGACAACAAATTAGTGCAGATAGCAAGCCTTTTTTGCTTCTCCGATTGCCTGTATTGTACTCCACTTTCTGAGATGTATTGCTTGAGATGCAAAACTTAAACTAAATAAATAGTTTGAGTATATATTGAGAAAAGCTTTCAGTCCTACAGAATCTGCAGTTGGGAAGCGATGTGCATACGATTTATTTGGTACTCCCTCCGTAAACAAATACTCACTCCGTCCCAAAATAAGTGTCGTGGTTTTAGTTCAAATAAGTCCAAATTTGAACTAAAACGACGGAACTTACTTTGGAACGGAGGGAGTATCAGGCATTTTAGATATTTCAATATGGATTACATACGGACTGAAATGAATGAAGAATACATTAAAATGCGTCTATATACATCTGAATCAGAAAAGAGTTAAAACGTCTTATATTTATTTACGGAGGGAATACTATACCTGCTAGTGATCTTACATGTGCTGGCCTACAATTGAAAGGAACGTCATCGTGACAAAGCATCATTCGCACCTCGTCTTATTCTTGTTTTGTTCCTGCAATATTCTTGTTGTGTACTGGGTTCCTTGAGCAAGACAAAACCAATCAGTGAATTATAATTGTGGTGTTCAGGTGGATGTCCCGATTAAGTACCTGAACTTCTTCCTTGAAGACGACGATGATCTTGAGCAGATAAAGAAGGTAATATTTCAAGTTATGCTACACATATGGGATCAGTTTATTGGATACGTTTCCTCTACCTATTTTCCTCAACTAAATGTATGTTCTGAATCTCAACGTCAGGGTTACGGGGATGGAAGCCTGCTAACTGGTAAAGTGAAGAATCTTCTTGGTGACGTTCTATCTGAGCTGGTTAAAAGACATGAGAGAGCTAGAGCTCAAGTGACCGAGGAGGTAATGCAATTCATCAGATCTGTCATCTTGCACACTTCTGTACATTCTGAAGTACACAATGAGTATGGCGCAATAATATTTAGTATCTTTGCGACAAAAAAGATATTTCGTATCCACTGTGCTCACACGGCTGACAGCATGTATATGCAAGCACGGCTGACAGCATGGCTATAGTTTCTTAACGAAATGCTCATCTCAGCAATATGCATCGAACATATATTACTTGTCTATTTAACGATTTCCTGCTTGTGCAGATGGTTGACGCCTTCATGGCTGCGAGACCTCTTCCCAATATGTTTGGCTGAGAATATTATCAAGACAGGAATGCTACCAATGTACAAGGTTTATTTTTAGTCAGAGTAGTTCTTTTTCATTTTTTCCAGTGGCCTGACGTAGCAACGGTCCCAAGACGCTAATGATTTTAGCCATGATCAATTTCGACGCAGAATAACGAAGTACTAATTCACTAGTCTCTTTTTGGTTGTGCAAAAACAAAGTTGACCTTCTTATCCAAGTGTCTGACTGGACAAGATTCTTTGCCCCCAAAAATAGCCAACCTCCTCCTTGTAGACTGGGCTTGGGCCCACAGGCACACAATTTTTTTTTTGGCAAAACTGACTAGCATCTATCTCCATACACCTCACTCCTTCCATGTTTTTAAAACTAGAATTGCTATTTTGAAACTGCATTCCCAACATTTTTGTTTGCTGAGAAATCAGTTGACCATGTAGCAAGATCCCTTTGTGTTACTACTTGAGAAGCATGACAATTGCACAAGCTGACACTCTTGTACAGAGAAATCAGAAATGTAACAAAAGGCTCCTGAAACTTACTTCCACTCACTATTATTATATGCTTCGGATATTTTCATATATACTATATACGGACTGAAATGAGTCTATATATATCCGATTTAGAAAGAAAAAAGTTAGAACATCTTATAACAATGAACGGAGGCAGTACTTATCATTGCATTGAGTGTCGCTTTTGATGGAGATAACCAAAAGGATGCCCATCGGTTTGTAGGACCTAGGCACTTTGTATTGACAAAAGGACCTGGATATTCAGGAAACATCAGATTTTTAGGAATGGAAAATCGAACATTTTTCATGGCAAATTATGTTTGCCGAAGATGACAAGTTTAGTTGACGAGCATGGCAAATTTGCTTCAGTTCATTTTTTTTGCCAGGAAATTGCCATGCTTGAAAATTAAATTTGCCATCATCCACCAACATAAATTGCCATGAAAAATATTCGATTTGCCATGTTTAAACTTTCCGTTGACAAAATTCAGCATATTGATTAACATAAAGAATGAAAAAAATGACGGGAAAATGTACCTCTCAAGCTACAACAATATTGGATTGGGAGGTCAATAAATTTTGTATGCGATCTGAAAAATGTGGCGAGTGGTGTTATGAAACTTTAGAAAGCAAAATGCCCCACTTAAAGGCCAATTTGGAGAGTCAATGTTGTTGGATTCTTAGATACAACTCGCGACAGCTTCGATTTGAGTGGCCGTGGAGCCGAAGCAGACTTTGTATGAGGGATATAATGCCTAAACAATGCGCAAAACTGGTTCAAGTTATAGACTGGTTAGATATGATTTTTTTCTGATACCTAATTAGAGAAGATTGGGCCGCAGTCGTTGTCGTTAAACCCTTGAATAAATCTGAAACAATTGACATCAAATGTTATCATCTCGCACAATAAGGGAGACTACAAGAATCTAAGCTCTGTTGACTATATCTGGATGAACGAACTCGAGAAGGATCGGGTGACCGAGGAATCACACCATTGGAGCCTTTCTTCATGCTATATTTATTGATGGAAGCGGAAGGAAAGAAAACTTACCATTTCAATGAGAGGTAGAAATACAATAGAAGTTATTGATACTGATTTAGATGAGCAGCATAGCCTGAAGGAAGAAGTTCGTCTTGTTAGCGAGTAGTTTTAGACAATTTTCACGAGCATACAGAGGAGAAAGAAAACCAACCAATAAAGACAACTAACTACCGATCCTCCTATTAAATCCAGCAGTCATTTTGTTTGATGTCCCTATGATAATCGGTAACTTTGCATTTCCAGTTGACTAGAGCCGGTGAAAACATTGAAATACATTGCATCAACCTGAGGGAGTATTAGCCCGTTGTTGTACCCATTCCTTGTCCAACTTTGCTAATTTTTCCTTTCTACCTGTGTCTTGAGCTCGAAGCTTCCCAACAGATAAAACAAAATAAGCTCAAAACTCCTCAAAAAAGACAGAATGAACAATGGGTAAGGATGACGGTTGAAACCCGGAAAAAAACATCATCATTCACTCAAACGTCACACTTTCGAGGACAACAACAATCCTAACATAAGCTTCTATGCAAGGACAAAAAACTGTAATATTTACGAGAACAACAACCCTAACATAAGCTACTATGCAAGGACAAAAAACCATAACATGAACATCTAGCCTGAGCAAAGGCACTGAGACTCTTTTTTGTGTTGCCTACAGCCGAAGCAATATGCAAAGGAGAGACGAATCCATGGGCTTGCCGTCAAAGTCAATATGTCCTCGTGATTATAAAAGAGTGTTAAAATTGTACTTAATATTGTGCTCGTATTATTCATGAATTTATCTCATGCACTTCCGACGATATTTGTTAATTGTGAGGAGACTTCCAGCAACATTTGTTTAGTGTGAGAAGATGTTTCAATCAACTGCGCCTGTAAGGACTAAATGTTAAGATGCTGCCGGCTTGAAGGTGGCCATAGTATGTGTGCGTGCGTTTATAAAGGAGTGTGTATTGGAACGACTTCGATTGTACTGTTATAAAAAAATGTTCTATCTAATATAAAATATATTTACAATGAAGTAAAATTTATATTTACAAATAAGAAAAAGAGGGAGAAAATGGATGGAGCCACGTTAACCATCGGAGCGCTGGGTCCAGTGTACATTGACCCACGGAGCGATTCATTCCATCTCGGTTCGATGGGTTAGGCGCACGGTTCAGACCTCACCGCTCCATACCCACCCCTGTCCCCTGATCAATTCAGCGCGCCGGTAACGGACCATCGTCCGCAAAGCAATCCGAAAGGTAGCACGAGGACGGGACAAGCCACGTCTTGACGACACGGTTCCTCGCGCCCTTGCCGAACTCCCACGCCGCGCCGGTGATCTCTCGCTTGCCCAGGTCGTACTCGACGACCTTCCACGGCGACCATATGTACACCACCGCCTGGTTCTCCGGGTGCATCGCCAGGAACCTCACCTCGCCGCCGTCCACGACGTCGCTGACTCTCACGGCGTGCTTCAGGCGCCACCGCTGGCGCGGGCGGTCGTCCTCAAGCGACCAGACTTTGAGTAGCCCGCTGTGGCTGCAGAGGTAGTGCAGCCGGCCGCCGGAGTGCGCGACGCGGCCGTCGCCGTCCGCCGGCTCGGGGAGGTCGATGACCGTGCACGCGAGCCCGGCGGCGAGGTCCATGCGGACGACGCAGTCCGGGTCGGAGGCGAGGAAGTACACAGCGCCGCCGTGGCAGTGCACCGAGCCGGAGAGGGAGCCCGCCGGGACGCCGCCGAACTCCACGTCGTGCGCGGCCCACGCCCGCGTCTCCGACGAGAACACCTCCACCGCCGCGCCGCGGTCGCGCCACCCGGTGAAGTTGATCACGTGGTAGTGCTGCCCGACGAGCGGGTCGAACGCCAGCACGGAGAGCCGCGGCTCCTTGGCCGGCCTCGGGAGCGCCGCCCAGCTCCTGGTGACCGGGCTCACGACATAGAACTCCGGCGAGCCGGGGGCGCGGCAGAGGAGCAGGCCGTTGCACCCGTCGCAGAAGATGACGCTGTCGTGCAGCGGGAAGAAGCCGAGGTCCCGGGCCTCGAGCCGGCGGCCCTCGCCCGCGCACGCGTACACGGGCCTGCTGCCGCCGCCGCCGCCAAGCGCGTCGCCGTCGTCGTCGGGGAAGCAGATCATGGACATGTGCAGGGGGAGCCGGCGGCGGACATAGCCGTCGGCGATGGCGGCGCACCAGTTCTTGGAGACGCACCTGGAGCGCGCGACGGAGTCCAGGGGCAGGCGCAGGATGATCTCCGCGAGCACGTCGTCGCCCAGGTCGATCTCTTCCGGAGCAAAGCCCCTGGCACTCGCGTCGCTGTCGACGGAACAACTCTTGAGGATCGCCATATATAATTCTTCTTGGCACGTACACTGCGCTCTTTACTGAATATACAGACCGAGTAGAGGGAAACGGAGGAAGAAACAACAGCAGGAAGTTTCAGATAAGAGTGATGGATGCAGATGGAATGCAATGCTAAGATTAGAAGGGATGGGCTATAAATAGGCCTCCAAAAAATGTATACGGGTGGATGAGAATACTCGCGTGCTACCTGGTCGGCACGAAATGGAATGATTGGAGCCCGCGTGTGCGCCGACGTGTATCTGGTACGTAGCTCAGTCGACAGCAGAGGAGAACCTGCGGGAGGGATGGCGATGATCATCGTGGACTATGCTAGGTCGTGACACGTATACCCGTTTAGAACTGGACTTGAGCTCCAGTGGTTCGTTCGGGCTTCTCTCGTCGCCACCAGCTGACACCGCATCACCGCGGAAAGGGGAGGTGGCGGCCGCATTCCGAGCAACGTTTTCCGGTGCGCGGCGGTGGCGCGATATGGTGCGGTGGTCGTGGCCGGTGGAAAAATAATCGAGACCGCCGCGCCGCGCCGCACTTCACATGCCCTGTGCGGTGGTGCGCCGGCTCCAAAGTCTAGGATCGCTCCTTCTCCTCACACGCAAATGACGCGATCAGAATGCCCCATTTCCGTTTGATCATTCTTCGCCTATCAAAATTGAGTTGGGAAAAGTTACGTGGGTTTAGTACGTCAAAACCCGGCCAGCTTATCAAAAAGCAAATGGGTTAATATAAAGAGCTTCCGGAAATTGAAAAAAAAGGACAAAAGAAAGGTTTAGATGGGAAGAGATACACTTTAGGCTTATCGTGTGTCTATAGTTGGACTTCTCCTTTTTTTCTGTTGTTTTACAAAATGCTAATTTTTAGGCATGGCAAATCTGACTTTTGCGACAATTTATATTGGCATGATGATGACAATTTTTTTTTGAAGGGAAGCCAGTTGGCACTTTATTTAAATATCGACAGAGTTACATCCTTGAGTACATGATGATGATGAAAATTTTAGTTTACAAGCACGGCAATTATCTGAAGAAAAAACTAAACTAAGACAGATTTGTTATGCTCGTCAAGTAAACTTACCATCATCAAAGAACATAATTTGCCATGAACATGTTCGATTTGACATGCTAAAAAATCTGACGTCATATTTATAGTAGAGTCCTTGTTCTATACATGACAGTGTATCGTGAATATTCTCCTTATGTGGTCTTAAATGGTCTGAACATGTGCAAGAGTACATCACCACAAAGGTTGCAAGCTAGAGTCATGAACTATGCACAAAAGAAAGGGGAGTTGTTTAGCTTTTTTTTTGTGTGATTCTTATGCTATTATTGGGGTTCTCCATCGGAAAAAATATTTTTTTTGAACTGTCCAGCAATTGCTAGCTATTTCATTGATTCATAGCAGGGAGAACATGGTGATAACAAAAATTGTGTGGCGGTCAGAGGACCAAGGAAAAAAATGGAGAGAAAAGTGAAAAGGGGCCTCCTAACAAACCTACAAACTCACGGTGGTTTCCCGAAGGGGCTCTCAATGCAGTTTGCTCCCGTGAGTCTTCAAAAATATGATGCTCATGTGTTGTTGTTGTTGTTTTTGTTGTTGTTGTTGTTGTTGTTGTTGTTTGTTTTGCGGGAAGTGTGTTCTTGTGCCTATCAACTTTTTCTTGCAGGTATACAGTAGTAGATCAACTTAATTGCACACTAATTCCCAACATTATGGTCATCACGTTTGTCTTCTTTTTCAAAGCAACTTGAGTCCTCTAGGCCATTGCATATGACCTGGCCGGTGTAGTAGCAATGATTAACATGGTGGCCAGTACGTACATCAACTTAATCGCACGCTAATTCCCAACATCGTGGTCATCACGTTTGCATTTCTTGCTCAAGACAACTTAACACCCTCTGGGCCCATTGCGTATGGTCTGCCCCGGTGTGGCATGATCGTGGAGCCGGCGGTGGTCATGCGTGCACGTCAACCGAAACAACTGCCGGGACGCATTAGCATATGATGAACATAGTGTAATTGCTTAAACTAATCCCCCAGATCGTCTAACATGATTGGAACGTACGCACGCCAGCTGCAAGCGTGGGTTTGTTTTGTTTGGAGTCGAGACCAAGGAAACGAGCGTGCACTTGAACCTGTACAATTGCGTGTTGCCGCCCGCCCTTGAATGTAATCTCCCCAGTATCCGACAAAAGAAAACTGTATGTCTACCTAGCGAGACTTGGTTCATTGTGCCGACCTGAGTCCGAGTCTCCACTAACTTTCGCATGAAAGCTCGGTGGTTACTTTCTGGCTGGTCGGTACTCCTACTTGAAAACTTCAAGTAACTCCAGCTTTTCGCCCAAAAAAAAGTAGGATCAACTTACAATTCTCCCAACCTATTTCCATTATTGAGACGAATCGGGATGAGTGGACGAAATCGCCGGATGCGTGGCCGCCACTCATCACCAAGATAGGCCTTACTTCCATTATCAACAAGCTTAATTGGAGGGACAGGCGATGCAACCTAGTATTTTCA
This sequence comes from Triticum urartu, assembly GCF_003073215.2. NCBI lineage: Eukaryota > Viridiplantae > Streptophyta > Magnoliopsida > Poales > Poaceae > Triticum > Triticum urartu. Next base: position 248,028,084 of record NC_053028.1, on the reverse strand, counting down.
TTATTGAGGCGAATTATAAGCATATCATTATCAGTTCCAGGATATGAAGATGACCACGGCCAACTATATATCTTTTGCAAGTTTGATTGCATCGTGCCCACGCCACCGAGCTCATTTTTGCATTCGCTGCGTGCAAGATAGGCGCCTCAACCGTCGCGCCACCGAGATATGTTCTACCGTCCGAGGTGGCAAGTGATGCGCGGGCGGCTGATTAGAATGGATAGGGGTGATGAAATGGCAAATGGTAGGTGGTGAGTTATTTACAGGAAATCATCAGGATAACAACTTGATATCACATTTGTGCCACGGCACAAAATACCATGAAAACTATGTCTAACCTGTAACGTGGAGAACTGATGCTCGGATTTGGTCATGAAAACAGCTAAACCACATGTAGGGCCCACCTGTCGGGTTGACGTGGTGAGAACTAAATGCAAAAAAAAGACCAATTGTGGTGGCAGAGGAGGCATGGATCCTACCTGTGATCCACCCTTCTCCTTCCTCCTTCCATCTCTCTCTCTCTCCCCTCCCCCTCCTTTGCCAGCGCACCGCATCCATCATCTCCTTCCATCCCTTCCCTGCTCGCCTCCTCTTTAAAGCTAGACAGCAACACCGGTCGTGGAGGGGATCTGGACCACCTAGCAGCCACACACCTCCATCGCGTTCACCAGGAACAGCTCCTCCCTGATCAGCGGTCACCGTCGGCCATCATTCTCGTGGCTAGAGACCAGCCAAGTGTTGGGGAACGTAGTAATTCAAAAAAATCATACGATCACGCAAGATCTATCTAGGAGAAGCATAACAACGAGACGGGAGAGTGTGTCCACATACCCTTGTAAACCGAAAGCGGAAGAGTTTAGTAACGCGCTTGATGTAGTCAAATGTCTTCACGATCCAACCGATTCAAGTACCGAACGTACGGCACCTCTGTGTTCAGCACATGTTCAGCACGATGACGTCCCTCGAGCTCTTGATCCAGTAGAGGGTCGAGGGAGAGTTCCGTCAGCACGACGGTGTGGCGACGGTGATGATGAAGTTACCGTCGCAGGGCTTCGCAAGCACTACGACGATATGACCGAGGTGGAATTCTATGGAGGGGGGCACCGCACACGGCTAAGAAATTGTCTGTTGTGCTTTGGGGTGCCCCCTGGCCACATATATAAAGGAGGGGGGAGAGGCCGGCGTCCAGGAGGGGCGCGCCATGGGGAGAGTCCTACTTGGACTCCTAGTCCAAGTAGGATTCGCCCCCCCCCCCTTTTCCTTTCTTCCACCGGAGGGAATAGGAAGGAGAGGGGGAGGGAAAGGGAAGCGGGCGCCGCCCCCTCCTCCTTGTCCTATTCGAACTCCCAAGGAGGGGGGCGCGCGGCCACCTCCCATGGGCTTGTCCCGACACTTCACCGGGGGGGGGGGCCCGTTAACCCCTCGGTACTCCGGAAAAATACCCGGATCACTCGAAACTATTTCAATGTCCGAATATAACCTTCCAATATATGAATCTTTACCTCTCGACCATTTTGAGACTCCTCGTGATGTCCGTGATCTCATCCGGGACTCCGAACTGACCGCTGTCATCAAATCACATAACTCATAATACAAATCATCATCGAACGTTAAGCGTGCGGACCCTACGACTTCGAGAACTATGTAGACATGACCGGGACACGTCTCTGGTCAATAACCAATAGTGGAACCTAGATGCTCATATTGGCTCCTACATATTCTACGAAGATCTTTATTGGTCAAACTGCATAACAACATACGTCATTCCCTTTGTCATCGGTATGCTACTTGCCCGAGATTCGATCGTCAATATCCTCATACCTAGTTCAATCTCGTTACCGGCAAGTATCTTTACTCGTTCTGTAATGCATCATCCCGTAACTAACTCATTAGTCACATTGCTTGCAAGGCTTATAGTGATGTGCATTACCGAGAGGGCCCAGAGATACCTCTTCGATACACGGAGTGACAAATCCTAATCTTAATCTATGCCAACTCAACAAACACCTTTGGAGACACCTGTAGAGCATCTTTATAATCACCCAGTTACGTTGTGACGTTTGATAGCACACAAAGTGTTCCTCCGGTATTCGGGAGTTGCATAATCTCATAGTCAGAGGAATATGTATAAGTCATGAAGAAAGCAATAGCAATCAAACTAAACGATCATAATGCTTAGCTAACGGATGGGTCTTGTCCATCACATCATTCTCCTAATGATGTGATCCCGTTCATCAAATGACAACACATGTCTATGGTTAGGAAACTTAACCGTCTTTGATTAACGAGCTAGTCAAGTAGAGGCATACTAGGGATACTTTGTTTCGTCTATGTATTCACACATGTATCAAGTTTCCGGTTAATACAATTCTAGCATGAATAATAAACAGTTATCATGATATAAGGAAATATAAATAACAACTTTAATATTGCCTCTAGGGCATATTTGCTTCAGTCTCCCACTTGCACTAGAGTCGGTAATCTAGTTCACATCGTTATGTGATTTAACACGAATAGTTCACATCGCCATGTGACCAACACCCAAAGGGTTTATTAGAGTGAATAATATAGTTCACGTCGCCATGTGATTAACACCCAAAAAGTACTAAGGTGTGATCATGTTTTGCTTGTGAGAGAAGCTTAGTCAACGGGTCTGCCACATTCAGATCCGTATGTATTTCACAAATTTTTTATGTCTACAATGCTCTGCATTGAGCTACTCTAGCTAATTGCTCACACTTTCAATATGTTTTCAGATTGAGATTCTGATTCATCTGGATTAGTGTTAAAGTTTGCATCGATGTAACTCTTTTACGATGAACTCTTTATCAACACCATAACCGAGAAACATTTCCTTAGTCCTCTTAGGTAACTAAGGATAATTTTGACCTCTGTCCAGTGATCAACTGCAGGATCACTACCGTACCCTCTTGCTAAACTCATGGTGAGGTACACTATAGGTCTGGTACACAGCATAGCATACTTTATAGAACCTATGGCTGAGGTATAGGGAATGACTTTTATTCTCTTTCTATTTTCTGCGATGGTCGGGTTTTGAGTCTTACTCAACTTCACACCTTGCAACACAGGCAAGAACTCCTTCTTTGATTGTTAAATTTTGAACTACTTCAAAATCTTGTCAAGGTATGTTCTCATTGAAAAATCTTATCAACCGTCTTGATCTATCTCTATAGATCTTGATGCTCAATATGTAAGCAGCTTCATCGAGGTCTTTCTTTGAAAAACTCCTTTCAAACACTCCTTTATGCTTTTCAGAAAATTCTACATCATTTCCGATCAACAATATGTCATTCACATATACTTATCAGAAAGGCTGTAGTGCTCCCACCCACTTTCTTGTAAATACAGTCTTCTCCAAACGTCTGTATAAAACCATATGCTTTGATCACACTATCAAAGCGTATATTCCAACTCCGAGAGGCTTGCACTAGTCCATAAATGGATCGCTGGAGCTTGCACACTTTGTTAGCACCTTTAGGATTGAGAAAACCTTCTGGTTGCATCATATACAACTCTTTAATAAATCCATTAAGGAATAAAGTTTTGACATCCATTTGCCAGATTTCATAAAATGCGGCAATTGCTAACTTGATTTGGATAGACTTTAAGCATCGATACGAGTGAGAAAATCTCATCGTAGTCAACACCTTGAACTTGTCGAAAACCTTTTGCGACAATTCGAGCTTTGTAGATAGTAACACTACTATCAGCGTCCGCCTTCCTCTTGAAGATCCATTTATTCTCAATCGCTCGCCGATCATCAGGCAAGTCAATCAAAGTCCATACTTTGTTCTCATACATGGATCCCATCTCAGATTTCATGGCCTTAAGCCATTTCGCGGAATCTGGGCTCATCATTGCTTCCTCATAGTTCGTAGGTTCGTGATGGTCAAGTAACATGACCTCCTGAATAGGATTACCGTACCACTCTGGTGCGGATCCTACTCTAGTTGACCTACGAGGTTCGGTAGTAACTTGATCTGAAGTTTCATGATCATCATCATTAACTTCCTCACTTATTGGTGTAGAAATCAGTGGAACTGATTTCTGTGATGAACTACTTTCCAATAAGGGAGCAGGTATAGTTACCTCATCAAGTTCTACTTTCCTCCCACTCACTTCTTTCGAGAGAAACTCCTTCTCTAGAAAGGATCAATTCTTAGCAACAAATATCTTGCCTTCGAATCTATGATAGAAGGTGTACCCAACAGTTTCTTTTGGGTATCCTATGAAGACGCACCTTTCCGATTTGGGTTCAAGCTTACCAGTTTGAAACTTTTTCACATAAGCATCGCAACCCCAAACTTTAAGAAACAACAGCTTTGGTTTCTTGCCAAACCATAGTTCTGAAGGAAATATGCCCTAGAGGCAATAATAAAGTTGTTATTTATATTTCCTTATATCATGCTAAATTGTTTATTATTCATGCTAGAATTGTATTAACCGGAAACTTAGTACATGTGTGAAATACATAGACAAACAGAGTGTCCCTAGTGTGCCTCTACTTGACTAGCTTGTTTATCAAAGATGGTTATATTTCCTGACCATAGACTGAAGGAAATATGCCCTAGAGGCAATAATAAAGTTGTTATTTATATTTCCTTATATCATGATAAATGTTTATTATTCATGCTAGAATTGTATTAATCGGAAACTTAGTACATGTGTGAATGCATAGACAAACAAAGTGTCCCTAGTATGCCTCTACTTGAATAGCTCGTTAATCAAAGATGGTTAAGTTTCCTAGCCATAGACATGTGTTGTCATTTGATGAATGGGATCACATCATTAGAGAATGATGTGATGGACAAGACCCATCCGTTAGCTTAGCACTATGATCGTTTAGTTTATTGCTATTGCTTTCTTCATGACTTATACATGTTCCTCGGACTATGAGATTATGCAACCCCCGAATATCAGAAGAACACCTTGTGTGCTATCAAACATTACAACGTAACTGGGTGATTATAAAGATGCTCTACAGATGTCTACAAAGGTGTTTGTTGGGTTGGCATAGATCGAGATTAGGATCTGTCACTGTGTATCGGAGAGGTATCTTTGTGCCCTCTCGGTAATGCACATCACTATAAGCCTTGCAAGCAATGTGACTAATGAGTTAGTTGCGGGATGATGCATTAAAAAATGAGTAAAGAGACTTGCCGGTAACGAGATTGAACTAGGTATTGAGATACCGACGATCGGATCTCGCGCAAGTAACATACCGATGACAAAGGGAACAACGTATGTTGTTATGCGGTTTGACCGATAAAGATCTTCGTACAATATGTAGGAACCAATATGAGCATCTAGGTTACGCTATTGGTTATTGACGGAAGTGAGTCTCGGTCATGTCTACATAGTTCTCGAACCCGTAGGGTCCGCACGCTTAATGTTCGATGATAATCGGTATTATGAGTTTATGTGTTTTGATGTACCAAAGGTAGTTCAGAGTCCTGGATGTGATCACTGACATGACGAGGAGTCTCGATATGGTAGAGACATAAAGATCGATATATTGGAAGGCTATGTTTGGACACCGGAATGGTTCCGGATGAGTTCGGGCATTTACCGAAGTACCGGGAGGTTATCGGAACCCCTCGGGGGCTTAATGGGCCTACATGGGCTTTAGTGGAAGAGAGAGGAGAAGGCCAAGAGGAGGGGCGCCCCCCCCAAGCCCAATCCTTCCTCCCCTCTCTCCCTTCCTTCCTCCTCCTAGTAGGACTAGGAAAGGGGGGAACCTACTCCTAGTAGGACTAGGATTCCCCCCTTGGGGGCGCGCCCAAGGTGGCTAGCCGGCCCCCTCCTCCACCCCTTTATATACGGGGGAGGGGGCACCCCATAGACACACAAGTTGATTGTTTAGCCGTGTGCAGTGCCCCCCTCCACAGAATTCCACCTCGGTCATATCGTTGTAGTGCTTAGGCGAAGCCCTGCGTCGGTAACTTCATCATCATTGTCATCACGTCGTCCTGCTGACAAAACTCTCCCTTGGCCTCAGCTGGATCAAGAGTACGAGGGACGTCACCGAGCTGAACGTGTGCAGATCGCGGAGGTGCCATGTGTTCGGTACTTGATTGGTTGGATCGCGAAGACGTTCGACTACATCAACCGCGTTTCATAATGCTTCCGCTTTCGGTCTATGAGGGTATGTAGACACACTCTTGCCATCTCGTTGCTATGCATCTCCTAGATAGATCTTGCGTGATCGTAGTAAATTTTTTGAAATACTGCGTTCCCCAACAGTGGCATCCGAGCCAGGTCTATGCGTAGATGTTACATGCACGAGTAGACCACAAAGGAGTTGTGGGCGTGAGTATATACATATTGCTTGCCGTCACTAGTTGATTCTTGATTCAGCGGTACTGTTGTATGAAGCGGCTCAGACCGACATTACGTGTACGCTTACACGAGATTGGTTCTACCGACGTCCTTTGCACACAGGTGGCTAGTGGGGTGTCTGTTTCTCCAACTTTAGTTGAATCGGTTTCAATGAACAAGGTTCTTTCTGAAGATCAAAAAGCAATCACTATACTATGTTGTGGTTTTTGATGCGTAGGTAAGAACGGTTCTTGCTAAGCCCGTAGCAGCCACGTAAAACTTGCAACAACAAAGTAGAGGACGTCTAACTTGTTTTTGCAGGGCATGTTGTGATGTGATATGGTCAAGACGTGATTATATAAAGTTTTGTATGAGATTATCATGTTTTGTAACACAGTTATCGGTAACTGGCAAGAGCCATATAGTTGTCGCTTTATTGTATGAAATGCAATCGCCATGTAATTGCTTTACTTTATCACTAAGCAGTAGTGATAGTCGTAGAAGCAATAGTTGGCGAGATGATAACGATGCTTTGATGGAGATCAAGGTGTCAAGACGGTGACGATGGTGATCATGACGGTGCTTTGGAGATGGAGATCAAAAGGCACAAGATGATGATGGCCATATCATATCACTTATTTGATTGCATGTGATATTTATCCTTTATGCATCTTATTTTGCTTAGTTCGGCGGTAGCATTATAAGATGATCTCTCACTAAATTGCAAGGTACAAGTGTTCTCCCTGAGTATGCACCATTGCTACAGTTCGTCGTGCCAAGACACCACGTGATGATCGGGTGTGATAAGCTCTACGTTCACATACAACGGGTGCAAGCCAGTTTTTCACAAGCAGAATACTCTGGTTAAACTTGACGAGCCTAGCATGTGCAGATATGGCCTCGGAACACTGAGACCGAAAGGTCGAGCATGAATCATATAGTAGATATGATCAACATAGTGATGTTCACCATTGAAAACTACTCCATCTCACATGATGATCGGGCATGGTTTAGTTGATATGGATCACATGATCACTTAGATGATTAGAGGGATGTATATCAAAGTGGGAGTTCTTAAGTAATATGATTAACTGAACTTAAATTTATCATGAACTTAGTCCTGATAGTATTTGCATATCTATGTTGTAGATCAATAGCTCGCGTATAGCTCCCCTATTTTAATTTTTGATATGTTCCTAGAGAAAAATAAGTTGAAAGATGATAGTAGCAATGATGCGGAGTAGGTCTGCGACTTGAGGATTATCCTCAATGCTGCACAGAAGAATTATGTCCTTGATGCACCGCTAGGTGACGGACCTATTGTAGGAGCAGATGCAAACGTTATGAACGTTTGGCAAGCTCGGTATGATAACTACTTGATAGTTTAGTGCGCCATGCTTTACGGCCTAGAACCGGGACTTAAAAAATGTTTTGAACGCCACGGAGCATATAAGATGTTCCAAGAGTTTAAATTAGTATTTCAGACTCATGCCCATGTTGAGAGGTATGAGACCTCTGGCAGTACTTTGCCTACAAGATGGAGGAGAATAGCTCAACCAGTGAGCATGTGCTCAGATTGTCTAGGTACTACAATTGCTTGAATCAAGTGGGAGTTAATCTTCCAGATAAGATAGTGATTGACAGAGTTCTCTAGTCACTATCACCAAGTTACTGGAACTTCGTGATGAACTATAATATGCAAGCATGCCGAAAATGATTCCCCGAGCTCTTCGCGATGCCGAAATTGGCAAAGGTAGAAACCAAGAAAAGCATCAAGTGTTGATGGTTGACAAGACCACTAGTTTCAAGTAAAAGGGCAAGGGATAGAAAGGGAACTTCAAGAAGAATGGCAAGCAAGTTGCCACTCCCATGAAGAAGCCCAAAGCTAGACCCAAGCCTGAAACTGAGTGCTTCTACTGCAAAGGAAATGGTCACTGGAAGCAGAACTGCCCCAAATAACTTGGCGGATAAGAAGGATGGCAAAGTGAACAAAAGTATATATGATATACATGTCATTGATGTGTACTTTACTAGTGTTCATAGTAGCCCCTGGGTATTTGATACTGGTTCTGTTGCTATGATTAGTAACTTGAAACAGGAGTTACAAAATGAATAGAGACTAGTTGAGGACGAGGTGATGATGTGTGTTGGAAGTGATTCCAAGGTTGATAAGATCACCATCGCACACTCCCTTTACCTTCGGGATTAGTGTTGAACCTAAAATAAATGTTATTTGGTGTTTGTGTTGGGCATGAATATGATTGGATCATGTTTAATGCAATACGGTTATTCATTTAAGTCAAAAAATAAATGTTGTTCTATTTACATGAATAAAACCTTCTATGGTCATACACTCAATATAAATGGTTTACTGAATCTCAATCGTATTGATACACATATTCATAATAGTGAAGCCAAAAGATGAAAAGTTAATAATGATAGTGCAACTTATATGTGGCACTGCCGTTTAGGTCATATTGGTGTAAAGCACATGAAGAAACTCCATGCTGATGGACTTTTGGAATCACTTGATTATGAATCACTTGATGCTTGCGAACCATGCCTCATGGGCAAGATGACTAAGACTCCGTTCTCCGGAACAATGGAGCGAGCAACTGACTCATTGGAAATAATACATACTGATGTATGCGGTCCGATGAGTGTTGAGGCTCGCGGCGGGTATCGTTATTTTCTGACCTACAGATGATTTGAGCAGATATGGGTATATCTACTTGATGAAACATAAGTCAGAAACATTTGAAAAGTTCAAAGAATTTCAGAGTGAAGTGGAAAATCATCCTAACAAGAAAATAAAGTTTCTATGATTTGATCGCGGAGACGAATATTTGAAGTTATGAGTTTGGTCTTCATTTGAAACAATGTGGAATAGTTTCGCAACTTACGCCACCTGGAACACCACAGCGTAATGGTGTGTTCGAACGTCATAACTGCACTTTATTAGATATGGTGCAATCTATGATGTCTCTTACCGAATTATCACTATCGTTTTGGGGTTATGCATTAGAGACAGCTGCATTCACGTTAATAGGGCACCGTCTAAATAATCCGTTGAGACGACACCGTATGAACTGTGGTTTAGCAAGAAACCTAAGCTATCGTTTCATAAAGTTTGGGGTTGCAATGCTTATGTGAAAAAAGTTTCAACCTGATAAGCTCAAACCCAAATCAGAGAAGTGCGTCTTCATAGGATACCCAAAAAAACTGTTGGGTACACCTTCTATCACAGATCTGAAGGCAAGATCTTTGTTACTAAGAATGGATCTTTTCTAGAGAAGGAGTTTCTCTCGAAAGAAGAGAGTGGGAGGAAAATAGAACTTGATGAGGTAACTATACCTGCTCCCTTATTGGAAAGTAGTTCATCACAGAAATCAGTTCCAGTGATTCCTACACTAGTAAGTGAGGAAGCTAATGATGATGATCATGAAACTTATGATCAAGTTACTACCGAACCTTGTAGGTCAAACAGAGTAAGATCCGCACCAGAGTGGTATGGTAATCCTGTTCTGGAAGTCATGTTACTTGACCATGACAAACCTACGAACTATGAGGAAGTGATGATGAGCCCAGATTCCGCAAAATGGCTTGAGACCATGAAATCTGAGATGGGATCCATGTATGAGAACAAAGTGTGGACTTTGGTTGACTTGCCCGATGATCAGCACGCCATAGAAAATAAATGGATCTTCAGGAGGAAGACGGACGCTGATAGTAGTGTTACTATTTACAAAGCTCGAATTGTCGAAAAAAAGTTTTCGACAAGTTCAAGGTGGTGACTACGCTGATATTTTCTCACTCGTAGCGATGCTTAAGTCTGTCCGAATCATGTTAGCAATTGCCTCATTTTATGAAATCTGGCAAATGGATATCAAAACTACATTCCTTAATTGATTTCTTAAAGAATAGTTGTATATGATGCAACAAGAAGGTTTTTTCAATCCTAAAGGTGCTAACAAAGTGTGCAAGCTCCAGCAATCCATCTATGGACTGGTGCAAGAATCTCGGAGTTGGAATATATGCTTTGATGAGTTGATCAAAGCATATAGTTTTATACAGACTTTTGGAGAAGCCTGTATTTACAAGAAAGTGAGTGGGAGCGCTACAGCCTTTCTGATAAGTATATGTGAATGACATATTGTTGATCGGAAATGATGTAGAATTTTTTGGAAATCATAAAGGAATGTTTGAAAGGAGTTTTTCAAAGAAAGAACTCGGTGAAGCTGCTTATATATTGGGCATCAAGATCTATAGAGATAAATCAAGATGCTTGATAAATTTTTCAATGAGTACATACCTTGACAAGTTTTTTGAAGTAGTTCAAAAATGGAACAGTCAAAGAAGGAGGTCTTGCCTGTGTTGTAAGGTGTGAACTTGAGTTAAGACTCAAACCCGACCACGGCAGAAAATAGAAAGAGAATGAAAAGTCATTCCCTATGCCCCAGTCATAGGTTCTATAAAGTATGCTATGCTGTGTACCAGACCTATTGTATACCTTAGCATGATCTTGGCAACGGAGTACAATAGTGATCTAGGAGTAGATCACTGGACAGCGGTCAAAATTATCCCTAGAGGACTAAGGAAATATTTCTCGGTTATGGAGGTGATAAAAGAGTTCGTCGTAAAGAGTTACGTCGATGCAAGCTTTTGACACCGATCTAGATGACTCTAAGTCTCGATCTAGATACATATTGAAAATGGGAGCAATTAGGTAGAGTAGCTCCGTGCAGAGTATTGTAGACATAGAAATTTGCAAAATACATACGGATCTAAATGTTGCAGACCCGTAGACTAAACTTCTCTCACAAGCAAAACATGATCACTCTTTGGGTGTTAATCACATAGCGATGTGAACCAGATTATTGACTCTACTAAACCCTTTGGGTATTAGTCACATGAAGATGTGAACTAATCACATAAAGATGTGAACTAGATTATTTACTCTAGTATTGTAGACATAGATCTTGCGTGATCGTAGGAATTTTTTTGAAATACTGCGTTCTCCAACATAGACATGTGTTGTCATTTGATGAATGGGATCACATCATTAGAGAATGATGTGATGGACAAGACCCATCCGTTAGCTTAGCATTATGATCGTTTAGTTTTATTGCTATTGCTTTCTTCATGACTTATACATGTTCCTCTGACTATGAGATTATGCAACTCCCGAATACCGGAGGAACACCTTGTGTGCTATCAAATGTCACAACGCAACTGGGTGATTATAAAGATGCTCTACAGGTGTCTCCGAAGGTGCTTGTTGAGTTGGCATAGATCGAGATTAGGATTTGTCACTCCATGTATCGGAGAGGTATCTCTGGGCCCTCTCGGTAATGCACATCACTATACGCCTTTCAAGCAATGTGACTAATGAGTTAGTTGCGGGATGATGCATTACAGAACGAGTAAAGAGACTTTCCGGTAACAAGATTTAACTAGGTATGAGGATACCGACGATCGAATCTCGTACAAGTAACAAACCGATGACAAAGGGAGCAACGTATGTTGTTAGGCGGTTTGACCGATAAAGATTTTTGTATAATATGTAGGAGACAATATGAGCATCCAGGTTCTGCTATTGGTTATTGACCGGAGATGTGTCTCGGTCATGTCTACATAGTTCTCGAACCCGTAGGGTCCGCACGCTTAACGTTCGATGACAATTTGTATTATGAGTTATGTGACTTGATGACTAAAGTTTGTTCGGAGTCCCGGATGAGATCACGGACATGATGAGGAGTCTTGAAATGGTTGAGAGGTAAATATTCATATATTGGAAGGCTATATTCGGACATCAGAATAGTTGCGAGTGATTTGGGTATTTTTCGGAGAACCGGGGAGTTACGAGAATTCACCGGGGGAAGTATTGGGCCTTAGTGAAAAGGAAAGAAGGGCCACAAGGGGAGGCAGCGCCCCCCCATGGGCTGGTCCAAATTGGATTAGGAGGGGGCAGCGCCCCCTCTTTCCTTGTCCCTCTCCTCCTCCTTCCGTCTCTCCACCTCTTGGAAAAGGAAGGGGACTCCAACTAGGATTGGGAATCCTAGTTGGACTCCCCCTATAGGCGCGCCCCTCCTAGGCCGGCCTCATCCTCCTCCCTCCTTTATATACGTGGGAGGGGGGCACCCCAAGGACACACCAAAGTTTCACTTAGCCGTGTGCGGTGCCCCCCTCTGCAGTTACACACCCCGGTCATATCGTCGTAGTGCTTAGGCGAAGCCCTGCGCCGGTAACTTCATCATCACCGTCACCACGCCATCGTGTTGACGGAACTCTCCCTCGTCCTTGATACGTATCCGTCGTATCTACTTTTCCAAACACTTTTGCCGTTTTGGACTCTAACTTACATGATTTGAATGGAACTAACCCGGACTGACGCTGTTTTCAGCAGAATTGCCATGGTGTTTTTTTTGTGCAGAAATAAAAGTTCTTAGAATGACCTGAAAATCAACGGAGAATTATTTTGCAATATATAAAAAATACTGGAAGAAAGATCCACGTCAGGGGGGCCTCCACCCATCCACGAGGGGGGCGCCCTACCCCCCTAGGCGCGCCCCCTGCCTCGTCGGCCCCCTGGCGCTCCACCGACCTCAACCTTGACCCCATATATTCACTTTCAGGGAGAAAAAATCCAGAGAACAGGATTCATCGCGTTTTACGATACGGAGCCGCCGCCAAGCCCTAAACTCTCTTTGGAGGGCTGATCTGGAGTCCGTTCGGGGATCCGGAGAGGGGAATCCGTCGCCATCATCATCATCAACCTTCCTCCATCACCAACTTCATGATGCTCACCGTCGTGCGTGAGTAATTCCATCGTAGGCTTGCTGGATGGTGATGGGTTGGATGAGATTTATCATGTAATCAAGTTAGTTTTGTTAGGGTTTGATCCCTAGTATCCACTATGTTTTGAGATTGATGTTGCTATGACTTTGCTATGCTTAATGCTTGTCACTAGGGCCCGAGTGCCATGATTTCAGATCTGAACCTATTATGTTTTCATCAATATATGAGAGTTCTTGATCCTATCTTGCAACTCTATAGTCACCTACTATGTGTTATGATCCGGCAACCCCGAAGTGACAGTAATCGGGACCAGTCCCGGTGATGACCGTAGTTTGAGGAGTTCATGTATTCACTATGTGTTAATGCTTTGGTCTGGTACTCTATTAAAAGGAGGCCTTAATATCCCTTAGTTTCCATTAGGACCCCGCTGCCACGGGAGGGTAGGACAAAATATGTCATGCAAGTTCTTTTCCATAAGCACGTATGACTATATTCGGAATACATGCCTACATTACATTGATGAACTGGAGCTAGTTCCGTGTCACCCTAGGTTATGACTGTTACATGATCGATCGCATCCGGCATAATTCTCCATCACCGATCCAATGCCTACGAGCTTTTCCTATATTGTTCTTCGCTTATTTACTTTTCCGCTGCTACTTTTACAATCACTATAAAACACCAAAAATATTACTTTTGCTACCATTACCTTTTGCCACCGTTACCACTACTATCATATTACTTTGCTACTAAATACTTTGCTGCAGATATTGAGTTTCCAGGTGTGGTTGAATTGACAACTCAGCTGCTAATACTTGAGAATATTCTTTGGCTCCCCTGTGTCGAATCAATAAATTTGGGTTGAATACTCTACCCTCGGAAACTGTTGCGATCCCCTATACTTGTGGGTTATCAAGAATATTTTCTGGCGCCATTGCCGGGGAGCATAGCTCTATTCTTTTAGTCACCTGGGATTTATATCTGCTTATCGTTATGAAGAATTTTAAAGATCCAAGAACGAAGATCTATCCCTCAACTACGAGGGAAGGTAAGGAACTACCATCTAGCTCTACACTTGATTCACCTTCTGTTTTGAGTAAGCTTGCGACACCTAAACCTGCTTCTGCTATTGATTCTGATATGTCGCATGTTATTCATGATGCCAATTCTTCTTTGCATGATACTTATGATGGAACTAGTTCTATGCTTGATACTATTGTGCCACTAGGTGAATTTTTTGAGGAAGAACTTGCTAGGGCTAGATAGAATGAAATTATTGAAACTGATAATATTGATGAAAGTGATGACAAAGATTCTCCCCCTAGATATGAATTACATGTTGTTCCCGAGGGTTATGTTATGGATGCGGAAACTGCTAGAGACTTTCTTGCTTGCAATGATAGGAGTGGTCTTAAGAAACTTTTAGCTAAGTTGAAACAAAAAACTTTAAATGCTAGAATGAAATATGATCTGCTTATGCTACATCAATCTTTGTTACTGATAAGGATTATGATTTCTACGTTGATCCTGAGTTAATTACTTTGGTTGAATCTGATCCTTTCTATGGCTATGAATCTGAAACTGTTGTGGCACATCTTACTAAATTAAACGATATAGCTACCCTGTTTACTAATGATGAGAAAACTCGCTACTATTACATCCTTAAATTATTTCCGTTCTCATTAAAGGGTGATGCTAAGATATGGTTTAATTCTCTTGATCCTGGTTGTGTGCGTAGTCCCTAGGATATGATTTACTACTTCTCTGCTAAATATTTCCCCGCTCATAAGAAACAAGCTGCTTTAAGGGAAATATATAATTTTGTGCAAATTGAAGAAGAGAGTCTCCCACAAGCTTGGGGGAGGCTTCTCCAATTACTTAATGCTTTGCCTGATCATCCTCTCAAGAAATACGAAATACTTGATATCTTTTATAATGGACTAACCGATGCTTCCACAGATTACCTGGATAGTTGTGCTGGTTGTGTTTTCAGGGAAAGAACAGTTGATCAAGCTGACATTCTATTGAATAATATGTTGAATAATGAAAATAATTGGACACTTCCTGAACCAACTCCGAAGAAAAGGGGTATTCTATTTCGCAGTCCTGAAGATATGCAAGAGGCAAAGAAATCTATGAAAGAAAAAGGTATTAAAGCTAAAGATGTTAAGAATTTACCTCCTATTGAAGAAATACATGGTCTTAATTTGCCACCTTTTGAAGAAACACATGGTCTCGATAACCCGACACAAGTAGTAAAGGTAAATTCTCTCTATAGATATGATAAAGCTAAAATCCCTCCTGCTAAGTTTGCTAGCCAATGTTTGGATGAATTTGATAACTTTATGGTTAAGCAAGAAGATTTTAATGCTTATGTTGGTAGACAATTGAAACATAATGCTTACATGATTGAATACTTTAGTGATTATATGGCTAATGTTAAAGGTGAACTTAAACTTATTAGTAAACATGCTTCTATGGTTACCACTCAAGTAGAACAAGTACTTAAATCTCAGAATGATTTCTCAATGAATTAAATAATAAGAATGTTAATGTTGTTAGAGTTATGACTAGAGGTGGTAAAATGACTCAGGAACCTTTGTATCCCGAGGGCCACCCTAAGAGAATTGAGCAAGATTCTCAGAGAACTAATATAGATGCACCTAGTCCTTCTAAGAGGAAGAAAAGGAAAAATGATAGGACTTTGTATGCTTCTAGTGAACCTGTTATTGACACACCTGAGAATCCCAATGATATTTTTATTTCTGATGCTGAAACACAACCTGGTAATGAACATGAACCTAGTGATAATGTTAATGATGATGTTCTTGTTGATGCTCAACCTAGCAATGATAATGATGTAGAGATTGAACCTCCTGTTGATCTTGATAGCCCACAATCAAAGAATCAACATTATGATAAGAGAGACTTTGTTGCTAGGAAGCACAGTAAAGAAAGAGAACCATGGGTTTAGAAACCCATGCCTTTTCCTCCTAAACCATCCAAGAAAAAGGATGATGAGGATTTTGAGCGCTTTGCTGAAATGATTAGACCTATCTTTTTGCGTATGCGTTTGACTGATATGCTTAAAATGAATCCTTATGCTAAATACATGAAGGAAATTGTTACTAATAAGAGAAAGATACCGGAAGCTGAAATTTCCACCATGCTTGCTAATTATACTTTTAAGGGTGGAATACCAGAGAAACTTGGAGATCCAGTAGTTCCAACTATACCATGCTCCATTAAAAGAAACTATGTTAAAACTGCTTTATGTGATCTTGGAGCCGGTGTTAGTGTTATGCCTCTCTCTTTATATCGTAGACTTGATTTGAATAAGTTGACACCTACTGAAATATCTTTGCAAATGGCTGACAAATCAACTGCTATACCTGTCGGTATTTGTGAGGATGTGCCTGTTGTGGTTGCAAACATTACCATTTTAACGGACTTTGTTATTCTTGATATTCCCGAGAACGATAGTATGCCTATTATTCTTGGAAGACCCTTTTTGAATACCGCAAGGGCTGTTATTGATTGCACCAAAGGCAATGTCACTTTTCATGTTAATGGTAATGAGCATACAATACACTTTCCGAGGAAACAACCTCAAGTCCACAGTATCAATTCTATTGGAAAAATTTCAACAATTACTATTGGAGGTTTTGAATTTCCTCTTCCTACTATCAAGAAGAAATATGATACTATTATTATTGGGGACATGCATATCCCCGTTGAGGTAACCTAGTGTTATTCAAAACTTCTCCGGTTCCATATTATTAGGAATGAGTTTGTTAACAAGACCTGATCAACCTTGTTAGTGGATTCCTTTTGATGATCATGAGATGGATGAATTTAGAAAAACAACTCTATGTACCCTCTTTTAACTTTCTGTTATTTATATTAAATAAAGAAAAATAATATTTTTCTGTCTGTTTTTAGAATTATCAATGCAATAAAAAATACCCCAAAAATAAAAGTTCTCCAAATGCCCTGAAAATTAAATATGATTTTTTCTAGAATATTTGAGAATATCTGGCACTGAGAACACAGCAGGGGGAGCAAGCACCTGACCACGAGGGTGGAGGGCGCGCCCTCCTACCTCGTGGGCCCACGGTGGCTCCCCTCCACTTATTCCAGCTACCACACACTCCTTCCTCCCAAAAACATCACTAGCCAGTTCAAACCCGAGTCCAAGCTCATCTTGCTGCCATTTTCGATCTCCTAGCTTAAAACTCCATTCACAAAACTGCTTTGGGGGATTGTTCTTTGGTATGTGACTCCTCCAATGGTCCAATTAGTTTTTGTTCTAGTGCTTTATTCATTGCATATTTTTGCTGCTTAGGTGACCCCGTTCTTGAGCTTGCATGTCAAATTTATGTGGTCAAAAGTAGTTTTGATGCATGATATTGCCTCTAGGCACTTGTAGGAGTAGTTGCTGTCAATATTGTTGAGTTTGGTTCACTTTTATTTTGAAGTTACTAAAAATTTCAGAAATTTTCAGAAAAAGATGAAGAGATTTTTGAGGGGCTCATCGAGCCGAAGCTCGAAGGATAAACAAAGTGAAGGGAACAAGAAGCCCAAGTATAATCTCCCTCGCACCGCGGAGGTTCGGCCGTGTGAATGGCCTTGTGTTGATTTCTTGAGAGCAGTCGGGATTTATGATGATTTCTATGAATTGGCTGAGAATGCAGGCCTCACCGCCTTTCTCCACGACACAACGCGAACAGTATCTCTTACTCACCAATATCTTTGTGCAAAACTTTCATTTCCATGCTAGAAGCTCACCACCTACGGTGGAATTTTATTTATATGATGAGCATAAGGAGATTTCACTTTGTGATTTTTGTCGGGTTTGTTTGATCCCTTTTAAGGGCAGTGTAGAGGAACCACATCGTGACGATGTGGAAGGGTTTATTGATACAATTGCTGTAGGGGAAACGAGGAAAGTTTCCGATGCAAGAATTACTAGCATACATTTTCCTGTTTTACGTTACTTTGCAATATTTGCTAGTAGATGCTTAATTGGTCGCGGAAACTGTGGCAACCTTAGTGCCCCTGATATTGTTATTTTGTGCCATGCCTTGTTCCGTGATGACACATTTAGTATAGGCGCTATTGTTGCAAAGCGGTTAAATCTTAACCGTACTAAAGGCTCCGTCCTTGGAGGCATCTTCGCCTCGCGCCTCGCTGCACACTTTAACATACCTATTAGGCATTATGAGAAGGAAGAGAAGTTGCTACCTCCTGTTTTCTAGACTATAAGAGTATGGTAGCACATGATTTTATCGTTAAGAATAAGGAAAAGATGCTTAAGTACAAGCTGATATTTGATAAAAATCACCCTGAGACTATTACTTTGCCTGCTCCTTCCTTGTTTGACTTATCTGCAGGCAAGTACCTTGTTCCGCCGGAGGCCATTCACGCCTACCGAAACCCCACACCAGCTACAGAGCCAGAGCCGGAACCACAATTTGATCCTCACCGGCAGTCTGTTTATCAGTGGAATCCGAAAGAGATCGCCAATCAGTGGCACCAGGGGGATTCTTCTCAGTACGAACCCAACTATTACTTTGGATATCCGCCAGGCCAACCGTGGCCATAGACCAACTTAGGCCAAAAGCCTAAGTTTGAGGGAGTACGTATTTCTCACTGACATTACATTCATGTTCACACACTCATGCTAGTTGTCGGTCCTCATACTTTTTCACTGTAATATCCATGCTAGTTTATTTTCCTTTTTATGCTTTCTTCTTGTGTGTTTGATAAACCTTAAGAAAAAACCAAAAAAAAATAGTTGTAGCTTTTAGTTAGTTTACTTTCCATGCATGTAGTAGTAATAATAAAAAGAAAACCCAAAAAGATTTCTCGTTCTTCTTTTGCTTGTTGGGAGCTTTCCCGTGTAAATAGTTTTATTTCTTTTCTTGCTCTTTGGGAGTCGAGAGGAGAAGACCATAATGAAAATGGTGAGTGGCTCTCATATGCATTATTGTTGATCTAACAAAGAGCCCATATTACCCTGTCTTCTCTCTTGAATTGAGTGCTTGCAGATTCCATCTTAGTCCAATGCACGTGCACTATTATTATTATCCACACTATTCGGTCGTGCGAGTGAGAGGCAATAATGATGATTATATGATGAACTTATTGAGATGAGAAAACCTGGTATGAACTCGACCTCTCTTGTTTTTGTAAATATGATTAGTCCATCGTTCCTGATTCAGCCTATTATGACAGAAACATATTTGCAATGACAATTAGAGATTGTAGTTGCTTATGCCATGCTTAATCATCTAGGAGCTTATAATGGTTTACCTTGCATGCCAACATGCTATTAAAATGGTTGTGATTTGGTATGATAGGGTGGTATCCTCTTTTGAACGATTCGAGTGGCTTGACTTAGCACATGTTTACGCATGTAGTTGAAACAAAATCAATATAGCCTATACGATATTTATGTTCATGGTGCATTATATCCTACTCATGCTTGCATTCAGTGTTGATTAATTTTAATGCATGTTCATGACTGTTGTCGCTCTCTAGCTGGTCGCTTCCCAGTCTTTTTCTAGCCTTCACTTGTACTAAGCGGGAATACTGCTTGTGCATCCAATTCCATAAACCTCAAAGTTATTCCATATGAGTCCACCATACCTACCTATATACGGTATCTACCTGCCGTTCCAAGTAAATTTGTATGTGCCAAACTCTAGACCTTCAAATAAACATCCTGTTTTGTATGCTCGAATAGCTCATGTATCAACTAGGGATGTCTGTATTTTCCATGCTAGGCGGGTTATTCTCAAGAGGAGTGGACTCTGCTCCTCACTCACGAGAAAATGGCTGGTCACCGGGATGCCCAGTCCCATGCTTTATGCAAATCAAATCAAAATAACTACAAACAAAACTCCCCCGAGACTTTTGTTAGTTGGAGGCACTCGTTGTTTCGAGCAAGCCATGGATTGATGCTTGTTGGTGGAGGGGGAGTATGAACTTAACCATTCTGTTTGGGAACCGCCTATAATGTGTGTAGCATGGAAGATATCGAGATCTCTCGGTTGTTATGTTGACAATGAAAGTATACCGCTCAAAATATTATTCACATCTATTTCAAAACCGAGCTCTGGCACCTCTACAAATCCCTGCTTCCCTCTGCGAAGGTCCTATCTATTTACTTTTATGTTGAGTCATCGTCCCCTTATTAAAAAGCACCAGTTGGAGAGCACCGCTGTCATTTGCATCCATTACTGTTAGTTTACATTGAGTATGACTTGAATGGATCTCTTTTACCATGAATTACAATGTCTAGTCAGTCCTTGATCTTTAAAGGTGCTCTGCATTTATGTTTTGCGGTCTCAGAAAGGGCTAGCCAGATACCATCTTGTCATATAATATCATGATTATTTTGAGAAAGTGTTGTCATCCAAGATTTATTATTATTGCTCGCTATCTGATTATGCCATTGATATGAGTAAACATGAGACCTAAATGTTATTGTGAATATGGTTAGTTCATAATCTTTGCTGAAAACTTGAATGCTGGCTTTACATTTTTACAACAACAAGAGCAAACAGAGTTGTAAAAGTCTTTCTTTATCACTTTTAGTTTATCAACTGAATTGCTTGAGGACAAGCAAATGTTTAAGCTTGGGGGAGTTGATACGTCTCCGTCGTATCTACTTTTCCAAACACTTTTGCCCTTGTTTTGGACTCTAACTTACATGATTTGAATGGAAGTAACCCGGACTGACGCTGTTTTCAGTAGAATTGCCATGGTGTTATTTTTTGCAGAAATAAAAGTTCTCAGAATGACCTGAAAATCAACGGAGAATTATTTTGGAATATATAAAAAAATACTAGAATAAAGATCCACGTCAGGGGGCCTCCACCTATCCACGAGGGTGGGGGCGCGCCCTACCCCCCTAGGCGCGCCCCCTGCCTCGTCGGCCCCCTGGTGCTCCACCGACCTCAACCTTGACCCCATATATTCACTTTCAGGGAGAAAAAATCCAGAGAACAGGATTCATCGCGTTTTACGATACGGAGCCGCCGCCAAGCCCTAAACTCTCTTTGGAGGGCTGATCTGGAGTCCGTTCGGGGATCCGGAGAGGGGAATCTGTCTCCATCATCATCATCAACCTTCCTCCATCACCAATTTCTTGATGCTCACCGCCGTGCGTGAGTAATTCCATTGTAGGCTTGCTGGACGGTGATGGGTTGGATGAGATTTATCATGTAATCAAGTTAGTTTTGTTAGGGTTTGATCCCTAGTATCCACTATGTTCTGAGATTGATGTTGCTATGACTTTGCTATGCTTAATGCTTGTCACTAGGGACCGAGTGCCATGATTTCAGATCTGAACATATTATGTTTTCATCAATATATGAGAGTTCTTGATCCTATCTTGCAAGTCTATAGTCACCTACTATGTGTTATGATCCGGCAACCCCGAAGTGACAATAATCGGGACCACTCCCGGCGTTGACTATGTGTTAATGCTTTGGTCCGGTACTCTATTAAAAGGAGGTCTTAATATCCCTTAGTTTCCATTAGGACTCCACTGCCACGGGAGGGTAGGACAAAAGATGTCATGCAAGTTCTTTTCCATAAGCACGTATGCCTATATTCGAAATACATGCCTACATTACATTGATGAACTGGAGCTAGTTCTGTGTCACCCTAGGTTATGACTGTTACATGATCGATCGCATCCGGCATAATTCTCCATCACCGATCCAATGCCTATGAGTTCTTCCTATATTGTTCTTCGCTTATTTACTTTTCCGCTGCTACTTTTACAATCACTATAAAACACCAAAAATATTACTTTTGCTACCGTTACCTTTTGCCACTGTTACCACTACTATCATATTACTTTGCTACTAAACACTTTGCTACAGATATTAAGTTTCCAGGTGTGGTTGAATTGGAAACTCAACTGCTAATACTTGAGAATATTCTTTGGCTCCCCTTGTGTCGAATCAATAAATTTGGGTTGAATACTCTACCCTCGAAAACTGTTGTGATCCCCTATACTTGTGGGTTATCAGTCCTCAACTGGATCAAGAGTTCGAGGGACATCATCAAGCTGAACGTGTGCTGAACACGGAGGTACCGTACGTTCGGTACTTGGATTGGTTGGATCAAGAAGACGTTCGACTACATCAACCGCGTTACTAAACGCTTCCGTTTCGGTCAACGAGGGTATCCCCATCTCATTGCTATGCATATCCTAGATAGATCTTGCATGGTCATAGGAATTTTTTGAATTACTACGTTCCCCAATAGTGGCATCCGAGCCAGGTCAATGCGTAGATGTTATATGCACGAGTAGAACACAATGAGTTGTGGGCGATAATAGTCATACTGCTTACCAGCATGTCTTACTTTGATTCAGCGGTATTGTTGGATGAAGCGGCCCAGACCGAATTTAAATGACCGCGTTCATGAGACTGGTTCTACCGACGTGCTTCGCACACAGGTGGCTAGTGGGTGTCTGTTTCTCCAGCTTTAGTTGAATCGAGTTTGGCTATGCCCAGTCCTCGTTGAAGGTTAAAACATCACACTTGACGAAAAATCGTTGTGGTTTTGATGCGTAGGTAGGAACGGTTCTTGCTAGAAGCCCGTAGCAGCCACGTAAAACTTGCAACAACAAAGTAGAGGACGTCAAACTTGTTTTTCAGGGTTTTCTATGATGTGATATGGTCAAGACGTGATGATATATAAATTGTTGTACGAGATTATCATGTTTTGTAACAGTTATCGGCAACTGGCGGGAGCCATATGGTTGTCTCTTTATTGTATGAAATGCAATCACCATGTAATTGCTTTATTTTATCACTAAGCGGTAGCGATAGTCATAGTAGCAATAGTTGGCGAGACGACAACGATGCTTTGATGGAGATCAAGGTGTCAAGCCGGTGACAATGGTGATCATGACGGTGCTTTGAAGATGGAGATCAAAAGCACAAGATGATGATGGCCATATCATATCACTTATTTGATTGCATGTGATGTTTATCCTTTATGCATCTTATTTTGCTTAGTTCGGCGGTAGCATTATAAGATGATCTCTCACTAAATTTCAATGTACAAGTGTTCTCCCTGAGTATGCACCATTGCTACAGTTCGTCGTGCCGAGACACCACGTGATGATCAGGTATGATAAGCTCTACGTTCACATACAACGGGTGCAAGCCAGTTTTGCACATGCAGAATACTCGGGTTAAACTTGACGAGCCTAGCATATGCAGTTATGGCCTCAGAACACTGAGACCGAAAGTTCGAGCGTGAATCATATAGTAGATATGATCAACATAGTGATGTTCACCATTGAAAACTTCTCCATCTCACGTGATGATCGGACATGGTTTAGTTGATATGGATCATGTGATCATTTAGATGACTAGAGAGATGTCTATCTAAGTGGGAGTTCTTAAGTAATATGATTAATTGAACTTTAATGTATCATGAACTTAGTACTTGATAGTTTTTGCATATCTATGTTGTAGATCAATAGCTCGCGTATAGCTCCCCGTTTAATTTTTGATATGTTCCTAGAGAAAATAAGTTGAAAGATGATAGTAGCAATGATACGGACTTGGTCCATGATCTGAGGATTATCCTCATTGCTGCACAGAATAATTATGTCCGTGATGCACCGCTAGGTGACTGACCTATTGCAGGAGGAGATGTAGACGTTATGAACGTTTAACAAAGCTCGGTATGATAACTACTTGATAGTTTAAGTGCACCATGCTTTACGGCTTAGAACCAGGACTTCAAAAACATTTTGAACGCCACGGAGCATATGAGATGTTCCAAGAGATGAAATTGGTATTTCAGTCTCATGCCCATGTTAAGAGGTATCATACCTCTGACAAGTACTTTGCCTACAAGATGGAGGAGAATTTATCAACTAGTGAGCATGTGCTCAGAATGTCTGGGCACTACAATCACTTGAATCAAGTGGGAGTTAATCTTCCAGATAAGATAGTGATTGACAGAGTTCTCTAGTCACTATCACCAAGTTACTAGAACTTCGCGATGAACTATAATATGCAAGGGGTGACAAAAACGATTCCCGAGCTATTCGCGATGTTGAAATCGACGAAGGTAGAAATCAAGAAAGAGCATCAAGTGTTGATGGTTAACAAGACCACTAGTTTCAAGAAAAGGGCAAAGGAAAGAAAGGGAACTTTAAGAAGAATGGCAAGCAAGTCGCCACTCCCGTAAAGAAGCCCAAAACTGAACCTAAGCCTGAAACTGAGTGCTTCTACTTCAAAGGGAATGGTCACTGGAAGCGGAACTACCCCAAATACTTGGCGGATACGAAGGATGGCAAAGTGAACAAAGGTATATTTGATATACATGTTATTGATGTGTACTTTACTAGTGTTCATAGTAACCCTAGGGTATTTGATACCGGTTTAGTTGCTAAGATTAGTAACTCGAAACGGGAGTTGCAGAATGAACATAGACTAGTTAAGAATGAAGTGACGATGTGTGTTGGAAGTGGTTCCAAGATTGATATGATCATCATCGTACACTCCCTATACTTTCGAGATTAGTGTTGGACCAAAATAAATGTTATTTGGTGTTTGTGTTGAGCATGAATATGATTGGATCATGTTTATTGCAATACGGTTATTCATTTAAGTCAAAGAATAATTGTTGTTCTATTTACATGAATAAAACCTTCTATGGTCATACACTTGATATAAATGGTTTATTGAATCTCGATTGTAATGATACACATATTCATAATATTGATGCCAAAAGATGCAAAGTTGATAATGATAGTGCAACATATTTGTGGCATTGCCATGTAGGTCATATTGGTGTAAAAGCGCATGAAGAAACTCCATGCGAACGGATTTTTGGAATCACTTGATTATGAATTATTTGATGCTTGCGAACCATGCCTCATGGGCAAGATGACTAAGACTTCGTTCTCCGGAACAATGGAGCGAACCACTGACTTATTGAAAATAATACATACTGATGTATATGGTCCGATGAGTGTTAAGGCTCACGGCGGGTATCGTTATTATCTGACCTTCACAGATGATTCGAGCAGATATGGGTATATCTACTTAATGAAACACAAGTCTGAAACATTTGGAAAGTTCAAAGAATTTCAGCGAGAAGTGGAAAATCATCGTAACAAGAAAATAAAGTTTCTACGATCTGATCGCAGAGACGAATATTTGAGTTACGAGTTTGGTCTTCATTTGAAACAATGTGGAATCATTTCGCAACTCACGCCACTTGGAACACCACAACATAATGGTGTGTCCGAACGTCGTAACCGTACTTTATTAGATATGGTGCAATCTATGATGTCTCTTGCCGATTTACCACTATCATTTTGGGGTTATGCATTAGAGACAGTTGCATTCACGTTAAATAGGGCACCATCTAAATCCGTTGAGATGACACCATATGAACTGTGGTTTGGCAAGAAACCTAAGCTGTCGTTTCTTAAAGTTTGGGGTTGCAATGCTTATGTGAAAAAGCTTCAACCTGATAAGCTCGAACCTAAATCGGAGAAATGTGTCTTGATAGGATACTCAAAGGAGACCGTTGGGTAAACCTTCTATCACAGATCCGAAGAAAAGATATTCGTTGCTAAGAATGGATCCTTTCTAGAGAAGGAGTTTCTCTCGAAAGAAGTGAGTGGGAGGAAAGTAGAACTTGATGGGGTAATTGTACCTTTTCCCAAATTGGAAAGTAGTTCATCACAGAAATCAGTTCCAGTGATGCCTACACCAATTAGTGAGGAAGTTAATGATGATGATCATGAAACTTCGGATCAAGTTACTACCGAACCTCGTAGGTAAACCAGAGTACATTCCGCACCAGAGTGGTACGGTAATCCCGTTCTGGAAGTCATGTCACTAGACCATGAAGAACCTACGAACTATGAGGAAGCGATGATGAGCCCAGATTCTGCGAAATGGCTTGAGGCCATGAAATCTGAGATAGGATCCATGTATGAGAACAAAGTATGGACTTTGGTTGACTTGCCCGATGATCGGCAAGCCATAGAGAATAAATGGATCTTCAAGAGGAAGACATACACTGATAGTAGTGTTACTATCTACAAAGCTAGACTTGTCGAAAAAGGTTTTTGACAAGTTCAAGGTGCTGACTATGATGAGATTTTCTCACTCGTAGCGATGCTTAAGTCTGTCTAAATCATGTTAGCAATTGCCACATTTTATGAAATCTGGCAAATGGATGTCAAAACTGCATTCCTTATGGGATTTCTTAAGGAAGAGTTGTATATGGTGCAACCAGAAGGTTTTGTCGATCCTAAAGGTGCTAACAAAATGTGCAAGCTCCAGCGATCCATCTATGGACTGGTGCAAGCATCTCGGAGTTGTAATATATGCTTTGATGAGTTGATCAAAGCATATAGTTTTATACAGACTTGGAGTGAAGCCTGTATTTACAAGAAAGTGAGTGGGAGCACTACAACCTTTCTGATAAGTATATGTGAATGACATATTGTTGATTAGAAATGATGTAGAATTTTCTGGAATGCATAAAGAAGTATTTGAAAGGAGTCTTTTCAAAGAAAGACTTCAGTGAAGCTGCTTACATATTGGGCATCAAGATCTATAGAGATAGATCAAGACGCTTGATAAGATTTCTTAATGAGTAGATACCTTGACAAGATTTTGAAGTAGTTCAAAAAATGGAACAGTCAAAGAAGGAGTTCTTGTCTGTATTGCAAGGTGTAAAGTTGAGTAAGACTCAAAGCCCGACCACGGCAGAAAATAGAAAAAGAGAATGAAAGTCATTCCCTATCACTACTGCAGGATGCTGCTAACGCGACACTACGATCAGAGACCCTTTGAGAAACTGTGTGCGATGCAATAATCGCAAGCGGAGGTGTATGACAACCGTCAAAAAAGGTGCAAAACATTTGTGATGGAGGATGCATCAAACACGGGTCGGATTTTAGTTGCGTGTGCAATGAAGGGCATACGGTTCAGTTCAATTAACTGTTTGCGA
Source organism: Triticum urartu (assembly GCF_003073215.2). NCBI lineage: Eukaryota > Viridiplantae > Streptophyta > Magnoliopsida > Poales > Poaceae > Triticum > Triticum urartu. The sequence goes on along the minus strand of NC_053028.1, from coordinate 248,000,928 downwards.
TGAGGAGGAACAAAAGAAACGGGCAGCCAGATGAAGGCGTGTGCGATACACACCATACGGTTCACTCGGATGAACTGTTTGTGATTAGGAAAAACAAAAGAAATGGGCAGCCAGATGAAGGTGTGTGCGATATACAACATACGGTTCACTCGGATGAACTGTTTGTGATTAGGCAACACAAAAGAAACGGTCAGCCAGATCAAGGTGTGTGCGATATACGTCATGCAGTTCACTCGGATGAACTGTTTGCATTGACACAAGGTGTGTGCGATATATATAGACACACACACACACACTCACTTATAAGGACATGCTTGCATAACAAAATTAAACATCCACTTACATAGGTGGCTACTACAACCATGGCATTTGCACACACCAAAGTAAACTATTACATGCATAATTACATAGGTGGCTACTACACACATGACATTTCCACACACCAACAATAAAGTAAACTATATATTACATGCATGATTAACTAGCATAAACGATCATCTGATCATCATCTACTTCTTGTGACGCTTGCTCTGCTTGTGGCTCGATCCGGGCTCGTCGATTTTGGTAATGAGGCACTTCCTCATGTCAACGATCCGCCTGTGCATCTCGTAGCATGTGTACATGCTCTTGGGCGCGAACCTGAGGTGAGGTTCATCCAGTTGCCGCATCCAGGCCCCGTGCTAGGATACAAGACTTGTTCTCTGGGCATCTTGCTTCATCTTTTCGTAGTGGGGGTCAATGATGGCCAAGGCGAGTTCGACCAGGGAGTCCTTCTTCGTGCTGCCCCAGACCCTGTAGGTCACGGATTTCGACAAGGTTCTTGCAGGCCAAGCCCGTAACACTGAGCGCTTTTACATCGTTGGTGGTATCCACCGTGGCGAACTTGTAGTCAGTGCTGTTGACAAGCCTGTTGAAACGGTCGCAAGGCTCTATGGCCATGTAGTAGTGGTAGATGAGGACATGATGGTGCACGCACAACTGGGCAACGACAACCTTCTGATCTGTGCCGGGACAACCGGCGGTGTACTGGAGGTCGATGCCGACCACCTTATACTTGTCTCTAGCAAGCAACTGCTCAACGATGTTGATGTAGTCGTCCACCACGGCCGGGTTGATGGTGTATACCACCAAGAGATCCGTCTCCCTCGCGTGGGTCTCCACTCTATGCTCGCCGAACTCCATTGGAGCGCCGCCGGACATGCCCTCTCTATGTGTCGTCGTGGGTGTGCTTGTTGTGTTGTGGGGCGCGATCGAAAGGTTGAAGAGACTAAGGTTATAATGGCCGCGAGAATTAAAGGGGAAGCCGAGCGGCCAGGAATATCGACAGGCCCTGATGGCAGTTCTAATTTGCAGCGCGTAACTCCAACGTGCTGCACGTAACTGCATCGCGTGGCAATGTGTGCGGCGCAACCGCATGCATATGGGCCCCCTGACGTGATCGTGTGCACACCCAACCGCTGGCAGAGCGCGCGCGGAGGGACGTGAGAAGAGCGCTCCGCATATAGCAGTCGAACACACAAGGAAAAGCTGTCCACAAGCCGAGCGCGCCGACGGACGCAAGCAGAGCGCGCCACGGCACCTAACGGCGAGCACAGCGCACTGCGGCGCCTAACGGCGGGATAGACCTTTACTCAAGCCAATCAAAATAATACTGGAACGGACATGTCTGTATTGAGCAAAGGGATCGCACATGTCTGTATTGACTGGAATGAGAATGCAATAGCAAAATAAGAATTAAGGCCACGATGATGCGATCGCAGTGGTGGTTACAGGAGGCGAGAAGAAAGATGCATCCATCAACGTACGACCTCCTCCTCCTCAACTCAGCGCGCCGGCCGGGCTACCGACCGGCGGCTAAGGAGTGGCGGCTTTTGTGGTGAGGTCAAGGTGCTTCTCAACAAAGGCATCCAAGGCTTCTAGCCGGCTGAAGAAGGCCAACGTCGTAGCGTCCTCACTGGCCTTGTAGATACCTATGTACACGATTCGCTCATACACTTGGATGTCTAGGTTAACGGTTTCTTGCAGGGTGAGGCACCTCACGACGAGAGCGACCTCCCGGTGGACATTCTTCATGGAGTTGGCGGGCAGTCGCACGACCACCAGTGCTTGAAAGAGGTTCTGACCATGGAAGCCGATTAGGGTGGTAGGCAATGAGGAGCCTGGGCACGCGGGCTGGAGGAGTACGGCGATGTCGTCCGTGAGCTTCTTGACGACGGCGAACCTGTTAGTGGTGTGAAGGATCATCTGGTCCAACTGAGAGTCGTAGCTGGCGTCGATGGCGGCCATCCACCAGCCAGTCGCCAACACCGTATGGAGACGATCCACGGTGCCATGCCGCAGGCCGGCATCATGGACCATCTGGCACAGCCGCTGGCTGCTCGCGCGCATCGCCACCATGGGTCTGGAGTGGGAACTTTTGCGCTTATTAGTGTAGGTGCTTAGGCAAATGCTTAGGTGCGTACGATGTGGTAGATGCATTGGAATGGAGGGGCGCCTTTATACGATTGCAAACTACGTTGCATTCACATCATGTTGCCTCTCTTTTCCCGGTCCTCCCATTACTTCCCTCATGCATTCACACGATGCTAATTGAAGGAGGATGCATCATTGGCCGTTCAACATTTCGGGAACAGCTACCCTCTCCCTCGTCTGCATTAAAGCCATTTCGGGAACTGCGCCGCCCGCTGTCAAATCAAATAGTACTGCGCCGCCCGCTGCACACCTGGCTGAACACGCCTCTTCGCCTCCATCTATGCTTAATTACTGAATTTTAGTTGCAAAAATTAGATACTGCTAGTGATTTTTAGCTTCATATTTTGACAAATCGCAGTGTTACAAGGTTGACAAATGGCAATGTTACTAGATCAACAAATGTCAATCTTTCTAGTTTGACAAATGGCAACATACCCAATATGACAGATGCAAATCACACCAAATTGTTTGTCAGTGGTTCACACGGGTCATCCAAAAGAATTAGTGTTCAAGAGATGCACAAATCCTGCTCTCACTTTGCATATGGGTGTTCTATCTGAAACCATCATGCTTGTTGTGAGAAGCTCTGGATTGTGAGAAGCATATACCCAAACCTGCCCCAAATGTCGTGTAATGTGGTGTTCAACTAACTTCTTGGTTCAATTCTGCAAATGTGATGTTCAATTCTTTAGGGTGCAATATTTCCAAGTTGTTAAGCGGTTTGGTTAACTGTCTGATCTTCTATTAGGAGTATGTTATATTGTTTAATTGGTGTTTAGTTAACTTCTTGGTTCATTTGTTGTGGCTTGGTTCACTTGCTGTGGTGTTTAGTTAATAGCTTGGTTCAATTCTGCAATGCGATGTTCAATTGTTGTGGCTGCATTCTGTTATTGTATACCATGTGAGGAATAAATCAAATTTGGCTGTACTAAATACATGAGAAAAAAATACGATTGCTATATTTCCAAGTTGTTAAGCATGCTTGGTTTGGTTAACTGTGTGATCTTCTATTAGGAGTATTGTTATATTGTGCAATGTGGTGCTCAGTTAACATTTGGTTCATTTGTTGTGGTCTTTAGTTAACTGCTTGGTTCAATTCTGCAATGCGATGTTCAATTTGTTGTAGCTGCATTGTGTTATTGTATACCATGTGAGGAATAAATCGAATTTGGTTGTACTAAATACATGAGAAACAAATACAATTGCTATATTTCCAAGTTGTTAAGCATGCTTGGTTTGGTTAACTGTCTGATCTTCTATTAGGAGTATGTTATATTGTGCAATGTGGTGCTCAGTTAACGTTTGGTTCATTTGTTGTGGTGTTTAGTTAACTGCTTGGTTCAATTCTGCAATGCGATGTTCAATTGTTGTGGCTGCATTCTGTTATTGTATACCATGTGAGGAATAAATCTAATTTGGCTGCACTTAATACATGAGAAACATATACAAGTGTTATATTTCCTAGTTCTTAATCATGCTTGGTTTGGATAAATGGGTTTTCCATGTGGCTTGAATTAATCTGATGAATCTGCAATGTGCTTATTTTTCATCAACATATTTTACTGATAGCATGCGAATCCTTACTTAACCTGATGACTAACTACCTTATATGTGTTGTAGGGAAACAATGGGAAGCACTAAGGTTTACAAGATGGTACTAACTACTATACCTTGCCTTTTTTATTCTTTTGCCCCGTTTCCAATACAGAGAAGATATTTATGCACATCCTTGTTTTCAGTGTTCACTGATGATTACCTCTCAAACCACCTCTGTGGTCGGGAGGCGAGGAAAGTTTCCATACAACACCCATGATTCAATATTGAAGTGTTCCTAAAGAGGTCGGAGGATGGACGGTCAATCATCCACAGGCACTGGCCTAAAGTTGCAAATACCTTCAACATGAATGAAGGCTCAATATTCGCCTTCCGCTTCAGCAGTTTTCCAGATGAGATGCATCTCTCTATGTACCATCTATGATGCTAATTTCGAAAGGTTCTAGCTGTTGCATGTGAAACTTGCTGCTGGTGCAGTTGTGTAATGGGGTAGCCGAGTGCTGAAGCTATATCATGATGTACTCCGATGTATTTCAATTATGAAATCCTGCTTCCTTAATATGGAAATGGAATATATTATGTGCTTAATATGAATGTCAATTAGATTAGTAAATGGATTACTAATAATAGGGCAATTAGCCCGCTAATTGGCTAATTAGCTTGCTAATTGGGTTTTCCTATTGCAAACGGTTAATGAGAAAACACCGTGAGCAATGACCTCAGGCAACACACACAGTTTCTAGGAATAAACCGTGTTGGATCAATGATCAATCACACACGACATTCTTTTTAAAACTGTTTGCGTTACGCCACCTTGCGCAATGTTTTCCTTGTATCAACTGTGTGGGATGTATATACGAACGGAAACATTTAGCGGGGACTGACTGTGTGGGATGTACTTGCGACCGGAAACAATTTCGCCGTATAATTGTATTTTTTTAGCACCACTGTACGTATTTCTGTATTTGAGCGCTCGTCGGTCGCACACGACCTCATTTTGCCAAGCGTGTGTGCCAGGAGGGCATATCCCCAACGGTTTCTGGGTCGTGTGGGAAGGACCCCCCTATTGCCCACACTCACTTGGCGACAGTTTCGAATGCCGTCGTGAAAAGGGGTTAAAAACCGTTTGTTTAGGACCGACGCGTACCAGCGTATGCCTCAGCGATAGGTTCTATAAAATATGCTATACTGTGTACCAGACCTATTGTGTACCTTGCCATGAGTTTGGCAAGGGGTACGATAGTGATCCAGGAGTGGATCACTAGACAACGGTCAAAGTTATCCTTAGTTACCTAAGAGGACTAAGGAAATATTTCTCGGTTATGGAGGTGACAAAGAATTTGTCGTAAAGAGTTACGTCGATGCAAGCTTTTTACACCGATCCGGATGACTCTGAGTCACAATCTGGATACATATTGAAAGTGGGAGCAATTAGCTAGAGTAGCTCTATGCAGAGCATTGTAGACATAGAAAATTTGCAAAAATACATACGACTCTGAATGTGATAGACTCGTTGACTAAACTTCTGTCACAAGAAAAACATGATCACACCTTAGTACTCTTTGGGTGTTAATCACATAGCGATGTGAACTAGATTATTGACTCTAGTAAACCCTTTTGGTGTTAGTCACATGGTGATGTGTACTAATCACATAAAGATGTGAACTATTGGTGTTAAATCACATGACGATGTGAACTAGATTATTGACTCTAGTGCAAGTGGGAGACTGATGGAAATATGCCCTAGAGACAATACTAAAGTTGTTATTTATATTTCCTTATATCACGATAAATGTTTATTATTCATGCTATAATTGTATTAACCGGAAACTTAGTACATGTGTAAAATACATAGACAAACAGAGTGTCCCTAGTATGCCTCTACTTGACTAGTTTGTTTATCAAAGATGGTTATGTTTCCTGACCATAGACATGTGTTGTCATTTGATGAACGAGATCACATCATTAGAGAATGATGTGATGAACAAGACCCATCCGTTAGCTTAACATTATGATCGTTTAGTTTTATTGCTATTGCTTTCTTCATGACTTATACATGTTCCTTTGACTATGAGATTATGCAACTCCCGAATACCGTAAGAACACCTTGTGTACTATCAAACGTCACAACGTAACTGGGTGATTATAAAGATGCTCTATAGGTGTCTCCGAAGGTGTTTGTTGAGTTGGCATAGATCGAGATTAGGATTTGTCACTCCGCGTATCGAAGAGGTATCTCTGGGCCCTCTCGGTAATGCACATCACTATAAGCCTTGCAAGCAATGTGACTAATGAGTTAGTTGCGGGATGATGCATTATGTAACGAGTAAAGAGACTTGTCGTAACGAGATTGAACTAGGTATGAGGATACCGACGATCAAATCTCGGGCAAGTAACATACCGATGACAAAGGGAATAACGTATGCTATTATGCGGTTTGACCGGTAAAGATCTTCATACAATATGTAGGAGACAATATGAGAATCCAAGTTCCGCTATTGGTTATTGACTGGAGATGTTTCTCGATCATGTCTACATAGTTCTCGAACCCGTAGGGTCCGCACGCTTAACGTTTGATGAAGATTTGTATTATGAGTTATGTGATTTGATGACCGAAGTTTGTTCGGAGTCCCGGATGAGATCACAGACATCATGAGGAGTCTCGAAATGGTTGAGAGGTAAAGATTCATATATTGAAAGCTATATTCGGACATCAGAATAGTTCCGAGTGATTCGTGTATTTTTCAGCGAACGGGGGAGTTACGAGAATTCACCAGGGGGAGTATTGGGCCTTATTGGGCTTTAGTGGAAAGGAGAGAGGGGCCACAAGGGGAGGTAGCGCGCCCCCATGCTGGTCCGAATTGGACTAGGAGTGGGCGGCGCCCCCAATTTCCTTCTCCCTCTCCTCCTCCTTCCCTCTCTCCACCTCTTGGAAAAGGAAGGGGGGTCCAACTAGGATTGGGAATCCTAGTTGGACTCCCCCTATAGGCGCACCCCTCCTAGGCCTGCCTCCTCCTCCTCCCTCCTTTATATACGGGGGAGGGGGAACCCCAAGGACACACCAAAGTTTCTCTTAGCCGTGTGCGGTGCCCCCCTCCACAATTACACACCTCGGTCATATCGTCGTAGTGCTTAGGCGAAGCCCTGCGCCGGTAACTTCACCATCATCGTCGCCATGTCATCATGCTGACAGAACTCTCCCTCTTCCTCAACTGGATCAAGAGTTCGAGGGACGTCATCGAGCTGAACGTGGAGGTACCGTACGTTCGGTACTTGGATCGGTTGGATCGAGAAGGCGTTCGACTACATTAACCGTGTTACTAAACGCTTCCTCTTTTGGTCTACAAGGGTACGTGGACACACTCTCCCCATCTCATTGCTATGCATCTCCTAGATAGATCTTGCGTGATCATAGTAATTTTTTTGAATTACTACTTTCCCCAACAAGTTCATACGGTGTCGTCTCAACGGATTTAGATGGTGCCCTATTTAACGTGAATGCAGCTGTCTCTAATGCATAACCCCCAAAATGATACCGGTAAACCGGAAAGAGACATCCTAGATCGCACCATATCTAATAAAGTACGGTTACACGGACACACCATTAAGCTGTGGTGTTCCAGGTGGTGTGAGTTGTGAAACTATTCCACATTGTTTTAAATGAAGGCCAAACTCATAACTTAAATATTCGCCTCTGCGGTCAGATCATAAAAACTTTATTTTCTTGTTACGATGATTCTCAACTTCACTCTGAAATTCTTTGAACTTTTCAAATGTTTCAGACTTGTGTTTCATTAAGTAGATATACCCATATCTGCTTAAATGATCTGTGAAGGTCAGAAAATAATGATACCCGTCGTGAGCCTCAACACTCACCGGACCGCATACATCGGTATGTATTATTTTCAATAAGTCAGTGGCTCGGTCCATTGTTCCGGAGAACAGAGTCTTAGTCATCTTTCCCATGAGGCTTGGTTCGCAAGCATCAAATGATTCATAATCAAGTGATTCCAAAAGTCCATCCGCATGGAGTTTCCTCATGCGCTTTGATACGTCTCCAACGTATCTATAATTTTTTATTGCTCCATGCTATATTATCTACTGTTTTGGACATTATTGGGCTTTATTATCCACTTTTATATTTTTTTTGGGACTAACCTATTAACTGGAGGCCCAGCCCAGAATTGTTGTTTTTTGCCTGTTTTAGGGTTTCGAAGAAAAGGAATATCAAACGGAGTCCAAACGGAATGAAACCTTCGGGAACGTGATTTTCTCATCGAATACAACTTAGGAGACTTGGACCCTACGTCAAGCCATGTAACAGGAGGCCACGAGGTAGGGGGGCGCGTCTACCCCCCCAGGCGCGCCCTCCACCCTCGTGGGCCCCTTATTGCTCCACCGACGTACTTCTTCCTCCTATATATACCCACGTACCCTCAAACGATCAGATACGGAGCCAAAACCCTAATTCCACCGCCATAACTTTCTGTATCCACGAGATCCCATCTTGGGGCTTGTTCCAGAGCTCTGCCGGAGGGGGCATCGATCACGGAGGGCTTCTACATCAACACCATAGCCTCTCCGATGAAGTGTGAGTAGTTTACTTCAGACCTACGGGTCCATAGTTAGTAGCTAGATGGCTTCTTCTCTCTTTTTGGATCTCAATACAATGTTCTCCCCCTCTCTTGTGGAGATCTATTCGATGTAATCTTCTTTTTGCGGTGTGTTTGTTGAGACCGATGAATTGTGGGTTTATGATCAAGTCTATCTATGAATAATATTTGAATCTTCTCTGAATTCTTTTATGTATGATTGGTTATCTTTGCAAGTCTCTTTGAATTATTAGTTTGGTTTGGCCTACTAGATTGATCTTTCTTGCAATGGGAGAAGTGCTTAGCTTTGGGTTCAATCTTGCGGTGTCCTTTCCCGGTGGCAGTAAGGGCAGCAAGGCACGTATTGTATTGTTGCCATCGAGGATAACAAGATGGGGTTTTCTTCATATTGCATGAGTCTATCCCTCTACATCATGTCATCTTGCTTAAGGCGTTACTCTGTTTTTAACTTAATACTCTAGATGCATGCTGGATAGCGGTTGATGAGTGGAGTAATAGTAGTAGATGCAGGCAGGAGTCGGTCTACTTGTCTCGGACGTGATGCCTATATACATGATCATACCTAGATATTCTCATAACTATGCTCAGTTCTGTCAATTGCTCAACAGTAATTTGTTCACCCACCGTAGAATACTTATGCTCTCGAGAGAAGCCACTAGTGAAACCTATGGCCCCCGGGTCTATCTTTATCATATCAATCTCCTACTACTTAGTTATTTACTTTGCCATTTACTTTGCCTTTATTTTACTTTTCATCTTTATCATAAAAATACCAAAAATATTATCTTATCATATCTATCAGATCTCACTCTCGTAAGTGGCCCTATAGGGATTGACAACCCCTATTTGTGTTGGTTGCGAGGATTTATTTGTTTTGTGCAGGTGCGAGGGACTCGCGCTTAGCCTCCTACTGGATTGATACCTTGGTTCTCAAAAACTGAGGGAAATACTTACGCTACTTTGCTGCATCATCCCTTCCTCTTCGGGGAAAACCAACGCAGTGCTAAAAGAGGTAGCACGCTTTGCACCAATATGACCTAAACGACAGTGCTACTAGTATGTTGCACTATCATTATCTACTTTGCATATTTTGGCATCAATATTATGAATATGTGTATCACTATGATCGAGATTCAATAAACCATTCACCTTGGGTGTATGACCACAGAAGGTTTTATTCATGTAAACAGAATAACAATTATTCTTCAACCTAAATGAATAACCGTATTGCAATAAACATGATCCAATCATATTCATGCTCAACGGAAACACCAATTAACATTTATTTAAGGTTCAACACTAATCCCTAGGGTTAAAGGGAGTGTGCGATGGTGATCTTATCTACCTTGGAATCATTTCCAACACACACCATCACCTTGCCCTTAACTAGTCTCTGTTCATTTTGCAACTCCTGTTTCGAGTTACTAATGTTAGCAACTGAACCGGTATCAAATACCCTAGGGTTGCTATGAACACTAGTAAATTACACATCAATAACATGTATATCAAATATACTTTTCTTCACTTTTCCACCCTTCTTATCTGCCAAGTATTTGGGGTAGTTCCGCTTCCAGTGACCATTCCCTTTGCAGTAGAAGCACTCAATTTCAGGCTTAGGTCTATCTTTGGGCTTCTTCACGGGAGTGGCAACTTGCTTGCCATTCTTCTTGAAGTTCCCTTTCTTTCCCTTGCCCTTTTACTTGAAACTAGTGGCCTTGTCAACCATCAACACTTGATGCTTTTTCTTGATTTCTACCTTCGCCGATTTCAGCATCACGAAGAGCTTGGGAATCGTTTCCGTTATCCCTTGCTTATTATAGTTCATCACAAAGTTCTAGTAACTTGGTGATAGTGACTAGAGAACTCTGTCAATCACTATCTTATCTAGAAGATTAACTCCCACTTGATTCAAGTGATTGTAGTACTCAGACATTCTTGGCACATGCTCACTAGCTGAGATATTCTCCTCCATCTTTTAGGCAAAGTACTTGTCAGAGGTCTCATACCTGTTAACACGAGCATGAGTCTGAAATATCATTTCAGCTCTTGGAACATCTCATATGCTCATTCAAAACATTTTTGAAGTCCCGGTTCTAATCCGTAAATCATGATGCACTAAACTATCAAGTAGTCATCATACCGAGCTTGTCAAACGTTCATAACGTCTGCATCTGCTCCTGCAATAGGTCTGTCACCTAGCGGTGCATCAAGGACATAATTCTTCTATGCAGCAATGAGGACAATCCTCAGATCACGGACTCAGTCTGCATCATTGCTACTATCATCTTTCAACTTAGTTTTCTCTAGGAATATATCAAAAATAACACAGGGAGCTACATCGCAAGCTATTGATCTACAACATAGATATGCAAATACTATCAGGACTAAGTTCATGATAAATTAAGTTCAATTAATCATATTACTTAAGAACTCCCACTTAGATAGACATCCCTCGAGTCATCTAAATGATCACGTGATCCATATCAACTAAACCATGTCCGATCATCACTTGAGATGGAGTAGTTTTCAATGGTGAACATCTCTATGTTGATCATATCTACTATATGATTCACGTTCCTTTCGGTCTCAGTGTTCCGAGGCCATATCTGCATATGCTAGGCTCGTCAAGTTTAACTCGAGTATTCTGCATGTGCAAAACTGGCTTGCACCCGTTGTATGTGAATGTAGAGCTTATCACACCCGATCATCACGTGGTGTCTCAGTACGACGAACTGTAGCAACGGTGCATACTCAGGGAGAACACTTATACCTTGAAATTTAGTGAGGGATCATCTTATAATGCTACCGCCGTACTAAGCAAAATAAGATACATAAAGGATAAACATCACATGCAATCAAAATATGTGACATGATATGGCCGTCATCATCTTGTGCCTTTGATCTCCATCTCCAAAGCACCGTCATGATCTCCATCGTCACGGGCTTGACACCTTGATCTCCATCGTAGCATCGTTGTCGTCTCGCCAACTATTGCTTCTATGAATATCGCTACCGCTTAGTGATAAAGTAAAGCAATTACATGGCGATTGCATTTCATACAATAAAGCGACAACTATAAGGCTCCTGCTAGTTGCTGATAACTTTTACAAAACATGATCATCTCATACAACAATTTATATCTCGTCACGTCTTGACCATATCACATCACAACATGCCCTGCAAAAACAAGTTAGGCGTCCTCTACTTTGTTGTTGCAAGTTTTATGTGGCTGCTACGAGCTTCTAGCAAGAACCGTTCTTACCTACGTATGAAAACCACAATGATTTTTCATCAAGTGTGTTGTTTTAACCTTCAACAAGGACCGGCCGTAGTCAAACTCGATTTAACTAAAGTTGGACAAACTGACACCCGCCAGCCACCTGTGTGCGAAACACGTCGGTAGAACCAGTCTCATGAACACAGTCATGTAATGTCGGTCCGGGCCGCTTCATCCAACAATACCGCCGAATCAAAGTAAGACGTTGGTGGTAAGCAGTATGACTATTATCGCCCACAACTCTTTGTGTTTTACTCATGCATATATCATCTACGTAAAGACCTGGCTCGGATGCCACTGTTGGGGAACGTAGTAATTCAAAATATTTCCTACAATCACGCAAGATCTATCTAGGAGAAGTATAGCAATGAGACGGGAGAGTGTGGCCACGTACCCTCGTTGCGGAAGCGTTTAGTAACGCGGTTGATGTAGTCGAACGTCTTCACGATCCAACCGATCCAAGTACCGAACGTACGACACCTCCGTGTTCAGCACATGTTCAGCACGATGACGTCCCTCGAGCTCTTGATCCAGTAGAAGATCGAGGGAGATTTCCGTCAGCATGACGGTGTGGCGACGTTGATGATGAAGTTACCAGCGCACGGCTTCACCTAAGCACTACGACGATATGACCGAGGTGTCAAACTGTGGAGGGGGGCACCGCACATGGCTAAGAAATTGTCTGTTGTGCTTTGGGGTGCCCCTAGCCATGTATATAAAGGAGGGGGAGAGAGGCCGGCGGCCATGAGGGGTGCGCCATGGGGGGAGTCCTACTTGGACTCCTAGTCCAAGCAATAGCAATAAAACTAAACGATCATAATGCTAAGCTAACGGATGGGTCTTGTCCATCACATCATTCTCCTAATGATGTGATCCTGATAATCAAATGACAACACATGTCTATGGTCAGGAAATATAACCATCTTTGATAAACGAGCTAGTCAAGTAGAGGCATACTAGGGACACTTTGTTTTGTCTATGTATTCACACATGATCAAGTTTCCGGTTAATACAATTCTAGCATGAATAATAAACATTTATCATGATATAAGGAAATATAAATAACAACTTTATTATTGCCTCCAGGGCATATTTCCTTCACCAAGCCCCACTACCTTGTCTGGGAACTCTGGAAGGCATCCTTGAGAAACCCTACCGAAGTACTTGGACTCAGACGTCCAGAATAGGCCGCACTTCGGTTGTCTGCTCCACCTCCGACCACACACCACCGTGCCTCGATCTCCCGCTCCAGCGAATCTTCGTTCCTTGAATCTAGTCTGTGGGCTTCGACATGTCCTCTTGATGCCTCCGTCGCCAACACGGACAAGCCGCGGGTCCTCAAGCCGCCTTCCCCGCCTCGCCGTGCTCCGTTGGCCGGTGGTGCTGATGAGGACGTCGCTCCAGTGCTACCTCGTCACATCCGAGCATGCATACATGGTCAAGGTGAGGCCCGCACCCCTTCCCCGCGTGGTCACATCCTGGCTCGACCAGCCCACTGCCCGCACCACCGTGTACGCCAGCTTCCGCAAGGTGGTCACCGTCTTGGTAGGAGGACAGGAAGAGCTCGCGTAGCTGGGATGAGGGCGCTTTCTCACCCATGTCGGGTGGGCTTCAGTGCTGAAGCGTGTGTCTGACGGCGTGCCACTATGTGTTGGCCTTTTTTAGTGACCAAAAGATGAACACACAGAAGGTGCTCGATGGAATGCCCCATAGATAGATTGTTGTGAAGAAGATGACCCTCTAATCATTGATGAGTGGGCCCACATCTTATTTGTCACATGAGGCGGTTAAAGTTTTTGGTCTTCGCCACGTCAACCTGACAAGTGGGGTCAACTTTCCTTGTTGTTTTTGTGTGCTTATCAGACAATCAGTGCTTCGCGTTAATGCTAGGCGCAGTTTTGATGATTTTTTGTGCCCTAACCCAAATATGATACCAAGTTGTTACCCTAGCCCCAACTATGATGGTTTTGGGTAAATAAACTCGAGGCGGACGAAATCACTTGAAAGATCGCATTGTGTAAAGAGGGTGCAAGCTACAAATTCTAACACCGAAATAGGAACTCCAGTAGCAAATGGAACTCCTAAGAAACTACTCTACACACGATATTCACACGCCCGATGTGTAGACGACAGTCGATAGGTAATCAAATGATTGTGCTGCACCTTGATCTTGTCATGGACAGTTTGATGACCTGTGTCGTCCAAGAGTCGGCCAAAAAATGTCGTCTGCCTAGCAACGCACAACTCCTAACGCGCCTCTTAAACTCATTCTGATTGCATTGACTCGTTGGCTGGGCAGCTGGATTAGCTGCCAGCCCGCCCGTGTTTGAGCCTCGGCTCTAGCGTGTGGTGCTCGCGGTGGTGGCGGCATGATCATGTCCAGTCTGGGGGGCCAAGGCGATCAGGGATTTTGGCAGAGCACAATAGAAGCACGCGGCTAGATGTGAATTGGTGTGTTGATCTCTCTCTCTCCTAGGCACGTAGCCGGGCTAATTGATTCTTCATGTAAAGTAGGTGTGCGTGGTCACTATTATGATTACATATTTTTTCGAAAATGAGGATTACCCCGGCCTCTGCATCAGCATGATGCACACGTTCTTCTTTATTAATTATTCACCAGAGCCTGACAAAATGAATACAAGGATCAACCTAAATCCTCCTTCTAGGCGGATAGAGTCGCTACACCAACAAGCAGCGGCGTATCCAGGCCTCAGCCAGGCAGGGCAGTGGCCTGGGGCATGAAGGTAAAACTCTTCGCGTACTATAGCTACAGTAGCGCACCATAGCTATAGTACATACTATAGCAACATGGCTGGCCCGTGGCGTAGCCATTTCCTGGCTACCGCACTGCCTACAAGTATACATATGTGCGTTTTCCGCATAACATACACAATCTAATCTAGTGGCCCTAAGACCATCAGGTCTAGGCGTCCCATATTGTCCACTGTCTGCGCACGTTGTAGGATCCGCCGCCATCATCTTCCGACATTCCGTTTTCAGGAGGAAACACTGCATAGATCTTGCCAACCACCGACGTCGCCACAACAACAGACACCGCCACCAATCTGTGCGCGTCGATCAAACCGTGTCAAACTCTAAGATTCCACTACTCCACACCATCAAGACCCATTGTCTTCATTGCGGTTGATGTAACACCACTCCACTTGCTGGCCTCTCTAGTGAACCTCTGCTCCAAGATGATGCCCCCGGGAGGGAGAACGACACAAAGTCTCCATCATCATCCGATCTGGGAGACCCAAATCTAGGGTTTCCCAGAACAATTGCTACTTGGAGGAAGAGTGGCACGCCATCTACAACTGCCCACGCACCCAAGCGGTGCCCACCGCCACATAGCTCTCATGATGTCGCCTTCAAGAAGGACACGACGCCATGAGTGTCGTTGCCGCCCTATGGTTTTCACCTGAGAGACCGTGGGGTGGGAAAAGGTAGGACGGACCCGAACGATGTCTCCAAGAAGAAAAACGGCACCCTCGGGTGTCATCGCCGGCGTAGCCGGCAGGAGACGACCTGGGAATTATCCTAATCCAGATCCCCACCTCTCGCTCCATCCCAACCCGGTAACTGGCTAGCAGCACGACCATGTAAGACAGGGTGCATGCAACATGGGTTGGAGGAAGGAGCAGCTCGGTGCCGTTGGCCGCTGGAGCAGCAAGCCGCGGCTCCAACCCGATGGTGAATCGCCGGTCACTTGGTTCGATCCCTGTCACTAGACACAAGGTTCATCCTAGGGGCCGCCGCCCCTAATCCAGGGCCCTCCACCCCCAGATCAGGAAGGCCTACACCAGCCCTGCCACCAAGGCCATTGTTGGTACGTCGGCTGGCCGCCACACCGTTGTTGTCCATCAGGGCGCCTTGGACCAAATTGGCGCCGCCACGATCTAGATCGGGATTACACCCTCGAGTTAAGGCGTCCGCGCCACCTATGGCCCAACAGGAGCGGCAGTACCTTCGCCGCCGCAGTCGAACGTACGGGCTTTGCCCGGCGCCGAGCACCAACGGTGGCAGAGGGGAGGGAGGGGAAGGGGGACCGGCGGCTGGGGTTGGTTCCCCTCGGTCGCAAACGTAATTATTACATGGACTGTCATGAGTTGGTTAGTATTATAGAATCCATTTGATTTAAGAATCAACAGTTATATATGCTTACGTATAATTTTTTGAGCATCTACTGGCTACTATGTTCGCCTCGGTCAGAAATGTCCAGCACACACCAATTCATGTGAAAAATATGTGAAACAGTGCACCAAGATAAACGTGAAACAGTGCACCAAGAAAAATATGTGAAACAGTGCATCTGAAAAATATGTGAAATAGTGGCTCTGATACCAAGATGATGTAGGGTGGAACCCTAGATGGCCGACCTTTCATGAAAGGAGCGTATGCCACGATGAACATGAAGAACACGAGGGGAAAACAAGAGGGGAAATCACAAAGGGGCACAAAGAGGATCACTCAAACCAACAAGAACGATCACACATGTGCTAGATCCTTGAAACACGAGAGGAGATACAAGATCCAAAGTCAACAGCGGACGATACAAGAGGTAACCGGTCTTCTCCATGAGGAGGTCTCGAAGTTCTTCTCCACAAGGAGGTCTTGAATCTAAAGGGATCTTCTCCGTAGAGGCCGCGGTCTCTCTTGTGGAGTAAATCCGATGTGGATGAGCAATGCTCTATCTCTAAATAGGAGCTAAACCAATGTTAAGCCTAACTAGAAGGAGGTGGGGGAGTATATATAGTCTAAGCCACGAAGGGGTAAGTGGGAAAGAGGGATACATGGGCCCTTGGCCCGTTCACTGTGCGCAGATAGGCGCCGGATGTCCGGGTTGGGGGCCGGATGTCCGGCTGTTCGCGGGTGGCCGGATGTCCGGGCTGGCGAGGCCGGCCTCGGTACTCTCTGGATAGGGGGCGCTGGATTTCCGGGCAGGCACTGGATGTCCGGCCCGTTGTGGGGCCATGGATGTCCGGGGGTCGGCCGGATGTCCGGCCGCTGTAGAGTCGCCTAGCATCGGTCTCTCTCTGGTCTTCTTCTGGTTGGTGGCGCCGGATGTCTGGCCGTTGTAGCTCCACGGCGACTCCACTTGAGGCACTTCTCGATCCGCTTCCGTGTGGACTTGTCCTATGCTTCGAGCATCTCCATGGTCGTCTCCTCGATTCCTGAGCACACGTAGTGTCTTTACATTAGGTAGCAACCATGTCTTGTACGAGTGGGAAGGGGACGCATTTAGGAACGGGTTCACCTTGTGTCCAATGGCGTATGCTTGAGTGTACATGGGGATGATCGTAGGATGCTCCGCATCATCTCCCCTCCCTTGGGGAAGATCCGACCTCAGATCGAAAGCCTCATCACCATGGAAACGGTTGTCGTGGACGGACTTGTAGTTGGACGAAGAGGAAGACATGGCGCAATCCAAGTACTCCAAAGTGTCGCCGGATGAGTATACATGCAAAAAGAGCAAACACAAACAACACTCAGAAATACAGTGGTTAGCGCACACAACGGGTCCATCATGTAAGAATGAGTTCGTTCGGCAAGATTGTTCGTGACAAAGCGCATGAAGCTTATGAAGATGATATAGAATGATATTCAAAGCATTCATGGGAACAATAGGATTTGTAGTATGCACAAAGGTGTGGTGAATGTGATCAAAGCAACCATTGTGAAAAATGATGTCATAATGGGATGGTTTATCAAAAGCATGAACATGGCAATTGATGCTCAATGTGATGTGATCATGCAATCGATGGTGGGCAATATGATCATCATGTATGAATATACCATCAAGGAAGATCACAACAAATTTGCTAAGGAAATGCACAAGCTCATATATCATGGATGACATGGGAATACAAGATGCAACAAGGCAATCATAATGTGAGTCAATCCATGCATAAGATGCAAATTTGTCATGTGTATGACATGTCCATTGAGCATGACATGTGCGAGCACAATCAACAAATATGGAGGTGTTGGTGTACCAATGCTCAATGTCGTGGCATGAGTGGAGGTTCAAAGGTGCATCCAATAAGTCCGAGCGCTCCTCAACTTGAAGGTCCAACGAGCCAATCTCCAATGTCGCTCCTCCGTTCGCGAGATGTATCATGTAGACAACAAGAAGGAGACAACAATGAAAGAGTGACCCATCCAATATGTGTATTTGAGGATGGCGCAAAGGGAATGCGTACACCTTTATGAGGATGTCGAAAATGTTGGTGTTGTGCAACATGTACGCCTTCACATGACCAATGTGTTTCATGATGGTGCCACCTTGTGAATCCTTTCAAATGAAAGAACATGACAAACACTCGGAAAAACAAATGAGGTTAGTGCAAATGCAACACCTATCATTCGAATGGTGAGATACCCAACAAGTGTATGTTGGGGAACGTAGCAGAATTTTAAAATTTTCTACGCATCACCAAGATCAATCTATGGAGTCATCTAGCAACAAGGGAGAGGGGAGTGCATCTACATACCCTTGTAGATCGCGCGCGAAAGCGTTCAAGAGAACGGGGTTGATGGAGTCGTACTCGACGTGATCCAAATCACCGATGACCTAGTGACGAACGGATGGCACCTCCGTGTTCAACACACGTACGGTTGGGAAGACGTCCCCTCCTTGATCCAGCAAGGGGGAAGGAGAGGTTGATGAAGATCCAGCAGCACAACGGCGTGGTGGTGGATGCAGCAGGATCCCGGCAGGGCTTTGCCAAGCGCAAGCGGCGAGGAGAGGTGTTACGGAGGGAGAGGGAGGCGCCAAGAGCAAGGGGTTGCCGCTGCCCTCCCTCCCCCCTCTTTATATAGGGGCCTTGGGGGGGCAGCGGCCAAGGGGTGGCTTCCCCCCCAAGCCAAGTGGGGGGCGCCCCCACCCCTAGGGTTTCCCAACCCTAGGCGTAGGGGAGGCCCAAGGGGGGGGCGCACCAGCCCACTAGGGGCTGGTTTCCCTCCAAATTCAGCCCATGGGGCCCTCCGGGATAGGTAGCCCCACCCGGTGGACCCCCGGGACCCTTCCGGTGGTCCCGGTACAATACCGGCGACCCCCGAAACCTTCCCGATGGCCGAAACTGGACTTCCTATATATAAATCTTTACCTCCGGACCATTCCGGAACTCCTCGTGACATCCGGGATCTCATCCGGGACTCCAAACAACTTTCGGGTTACTGCATACTAATATCTCTACAACCCTAGCGTCACCGAACCTTAAGTGTGTAGACCCTACGGGTTCGGGAGACATGCAGACATGACCGAGATGCCTCTCCGGTCAATAACCAACAGCGGGATCTGGATACCCATGTTGGCTCCCACATGCTCCACGATGATCTCATCAGATGAACCACGATGTCGAGGATTCAATCAATCCGTATACAATTCCCTTTGTCAATCGGTACGTTACTTGCCCGAGACTCGATCGTCGGTATCCCAATACCTCGTTCAATCTCGTTACCGGCAAGTCACTTTACTCGTGCCGTAATGCATGATCCCGTGATCAACCACTTGGTCACATTGAGCTCATTATGATGATGCATTACTGAGTGGGCCCAGAGATACCTCTCCGTCATACAGAGTGACAAATCCCAGTCTCGATTCGTGCCAACCCAACAGACACTTTTGGAGATACCTGTAGTGTACCTTTATAGTCACCCAGTTACGTTGTGACGTTTGGCACACCCAAGGCACTCCTACGGTATCCGGGAGTTGCACAATCTCATGGTCTAAGGAAATGATACTTGACATTCGGAAAAGCTACAGCAAACGAACTACACGATCTTTGAGCTATGCTTAGGATTGGGTCTTGTCCATCACAGCATTCTCCTAATGATGTGATCCCGTTATCAATGACATCCAATGTCCATAGTCAGTAAACCATGACTATCTTTTGATCAACGAGCTAGTCAACTAGAGGCTCACTAGGGACGTGTTGTGGTCTATGTATTCACACATGTATTACGATTTCCGGATAACACAATTATAGCATGAACAATAGACAATTATCATGAACAAAGAAATATAATAATAACCATTTTATTATTGCCTCTAGGGCATATTTCCAATAGTCTCCCACTTGCACTAGAGTCAATAGTCTAGTTACATTGTGATGAATCGAACACCCATGCAGTTCTGGTGTTGATCATGTTTTGCTCTAGGGAGAGGTTTAGTCAACGGATCTGCCACATTCAGGTCCGTATGTACTTTACAAATCTCTATGTCTCCATTTTGAACACTTTCACGAATGGAGTTGAAGCGACGCTTGATATGCCTGGTCTTCCTGTGAAACCTGGGCTCCTTGGCAAGGGCAATAGCTCCAGTGTTTTCACAGAAGAGAGTCATCGGGCCCGACGCATTGGGTATGACTCCTAGGTCGGTAATGAACTCCTTCACCCAGACTGCTTCTTGTGCTGCCTCCGAGGCTGCGATGTACTCCGCTTCACATATAGATCTCGCCACAACGCTTTGCTTGCAACTGCACCAGCTTACTGCCCCACCATTCAAAATATACACGTATCCGGTTTGTGACTTACAGTCATCCAGATCTGTGTCGAAGCTAGCATCGACGTAACCCTTTACGACGAGCTCTTCGTCACCTCCATAAACGAGAAACATATCCTTAGTCCTTTTCAGGTATTTCAGGATATTCTTGACTGCTGTCCAGTGTACCATGCCGGGATTACTTTGGTACCTTCCTACCAAACTTACGGCAAGGTTTACATCAGGTCTGGTACACAGCATAGCATACATGATAGACCCTATGGCCGAGGCATAGGGGACGACACTCATCTTTTCTCTATCTTCTGCCGTGGTCGGGCATTGAGCCGTGCTCAATCTTGTACCTTGCAATACAGGCAAGAACCCCTTCTTTGACTGATCCATTTTGAACTTCTTCAATATCTTGTCAAGGTACGTACTTTGTGAAAGACCAATGAGGCGTCTCGATCTATCTCTATAGATCTTGATGCCTAATATATAAACAGCTTCTCCAAGGTCCTTCATTGAAAAACACTTGTTCAAGTAGGCCTTTATGCTTTCCAAGAATTCTATATCATTTCCCATCAACAGTATGTCATCCACATACAATATGAGAAATGCTACAGAGCTCCCACTCACTTTCTTGTAAATGCAGGCTTCTCCATAAGTCTGCGTAAACCCAAACGCTTTGATCATCTCATCAAAACGAATGTGCCAACTCCGAGACGCTTGCACCAGCCCATAAATCGAGCGTTAGAGATTGCACACCTTGTCAGCATTCTTAGGATCGACAAAACCTTCCGGCTGCATCATATACAATTCTTCCTTAAGGAAACCATTAAGGAATGCCGTTTTGACGTCCATTTGCCATATCGCATAGTCATAGAATGCGGCAATTGCGAACATGATTCGAACGGACTTCAGCTTCGCTACGGGTGAGAAAGTCTCATCGTAGTCAACCCCTTGAACTTGTCGATAACCCTTAGCGACAAGCCGAGCTTTATAGATGGTTACGTTACCATCCGCGTCTGTCTTCTTCTTAAAGATCCATTTATTTTCTATGGCTCGCCAATCATCGGGCAAGTCAGTCAAAGTCCATACTTCATTTTCATACATGGATCCTATCTCGGATTTCATGGCTTCCATCCATTTGTCGGAATCCGGGCCCGCCATCGCTTCTTCATAGTTCGAAGGTTCACCGTTGTCTAACAACATGATTTCCAAGACAGGGTTGCCGTACCACTCTGGTGCGGAACGTGTCCTTGTGGACCTATGAAGTTCAGTAGCAACTTGATCTGAAGTTTCATGATCATCATCATTAACTTCCTCTCTAGTCGGTGCAGGCACCTCAGGAACATTTTCTTGAGCTGCGCTACTTACCGGTTCAAGAGGTAATACTTCATCAAGTTCTACTTTCCTCCCACTTATTTCTTTTGAGAGAAACTCTTTCTCTAGAAAGGACCCATTCTTGGCAACAAAGATCTTGCCTTAGGATCTGAGGTAGAAAATATACCCAATAGTTTCTTTAGGGTATCCTATGAAGACGCATTTTTCCGATTTGGGTTCGAGCTTTTCAGGTTGAAGTTTCTTGACATAAGCATCGCATCCCCAAACTTTTAGAAACGACAGCTTAGGTTTCTTCCCAAACCATAATTCATACGGTGTCGTCTCAACGGATTTCGACGGAGCCCTATTTAAAGTGAATGTGGCAGTCTCTAAAGCATAGCCCCAAAATGACAGCGGTAAATCGGTAAGAGACATCATAGATTGCACCATATCCAATAGAGTGCGATTACGACGTTCGGACACACCATTACACTGAGGTGTTCCAGGCGGCGTGAGTTGTGAAACTATTCCACATTTTCTTAAGTGTGTGCCAAATTCGTGACTCAAGTATTCTCCCCCACGATCTGATCGCAAGAACTTGATTTTCCTGTCATGTTGATTCTCAACCTCACTCTGAAATTCCTTGAACTTTTCAAAGGTCTTAGACTTGTGTTTCATTAAGTAGACATACCCATATCTACTCAAGTCATCAGTGAGGGTGAGAACATAAGGATAGCCACCGCGAGCCTCAACACTCATTGGACCGCGCACATCAGTATGTATGATTTCCAATAAGTTGGTTGCTCGCTCCATTGTTCCTGAGAACGGAGTCTTGGTCATTTTACCCATGAGGCATGGTTCGCACGTGTCAAATGATTCGTAATCAAGAGACTCCAAAAGCCCATCTGCATGGAGCTTCTTCATGCGTTTGACACCTATGTGACCAAGGTGGCAGTGCCACAAGTATGTGGGACTATCATTATCAACCTTACATCTTTTGGTATTCACACTATGAATATGTGTAGCATTAAGCTCGAGATTCATTAAGAATAAACCATTCACCATCGGAGCATGACCATAAAACATATCTCTCATATAAATAGAACAACCATTATTCTCGGATTTAAATGAGTAGCCATCTCGAATTAAACAAGATCCTGATACAATGTTCATGCTCAAAGCTGGCACTAAATAACAATTATTGAGGTTTAAAACTAATCCCGTAGGTAAATGTAGAGGTAGCGTGCCGACGGTGATCACATCGACCTTGGAACCATTCCCGACGTGCATCGTCACCTCGTCCTTCGCCAGTCTCCGCTTATTCCGCAGCTCCTGCTTTGAGTTACAAATGTGAGCAACCGCACCGGTATCAAATACCCAGGAGCTACTACGAGTACTAGTAAGGTACACATCAATTACATGTATATCACATATACCTTTGGTGTTGCCGGCCCTCTTGTCCGCTAAGTATTTGGGGCAGTTCTGCTTCCAGTGACCACTTCCCTTGCAATAAAAATACTCAGTCTCGGGCTTGGTTCCATTCTTTGGCTTCTTCCCGGCAGCTTGCTTACCGGGCGCGGCAACTCCCTTGCCGTCCTTCTTGAAGTTCTTCTTACCCTTGCCTTTCTTGAACTTAGTGGTTTTATTCACCATCAACACTTGATGTTCCTTTTTGATTTCCACCTCTGCTGATTTCAGCATTGAATATACCTCAGGAATGGTCTTTTCCATCCCCTGCATATTGAAGTTCATCACAAAGCTCTTGTAGCTCGGTGGAAGCGACTGAAGGATTTTGTCAATGACCGCGTCATCCGGGAGAATAACTCCCAGCTGAGTCAAGCGGTTATGCAACCCAGACATTTTGAGTATGTGCTCACTGATAGAACTATTTTCCTCCATCTTACAACTGGAGAACTTGTCAGAGACTTCATATCTCTCGACCCGGGCATGAGCTTGGAAAACCATTTTCAGCTCTTCGAACATCTCATATGCTCCGTGTCTCTCAAAATGCTTTTGGAGCCCCGGTTCTAAGCTGTAAAGCATGCCGCACTGAACGAGGGAGTAATCATCAGCATGTGACTGCCAAGCGTTCATAACGTCTTGGTTCTCTGGGACAGGTGCGTTACCTAGCGGTGCTTCTAGTACATAATCTTTCTTGGCAGCTATGAGGATGATCCACAGGTTCCGGACCCAGTCCGTATAGTTGCCGCCATCATCTTTCAGCTTGGTTTTCTCTAGGAACGCGTTGAAGTTGAGGACAATGTGGGCCATTTGATCTACAAGACATATTGTAAAGATTTTAGACTAAGTTCATGATAATTAAGTTCATCTAATCAAATTACTCAATGAACTTCCACTTAGATAGACATCCCTCCAGTCATCTAAGTGAAACATGATCCGAGTTAACTAGGCCGTGTCCGATCATCACGTGAGACGGACTAGCCAACATCAGTGAACATCTACATGTTGATCGTATCTTCTATACGACTCATGCTCGACCTTTCGGTCTTCCGTGTTCCGAGGCCATGTCTATACATGCTAGGCTCGTCAAGTCAACCTAAGTGTATTGCGTGTGTAAATCTGGCTTACACCCGTTGTATTCGAACGTTAGAATCTATCACACCCGATCATCACGTGGTGCTTCGAAACAACGAACCTTCGCAATGGTGCACAGTTAGGGGGAATACTTTCTTGAAATTATTACGAGGGATCATCTTATTTAAGCTACCGTTGTTCTAAGCAAATAAGATGTAGAACATGATAAACATCACATGTAATCAAATAGTGACATGATATGGCCAATATCATTTGCTCCTTTTGATCTCCATCTTCGGGGCTCCATGATCATCGTTGTCACCGGCATGACACCATGATCTCCATCATCGTGTCTTCTTGAAGTTGTCTCATCATCTATTACTTCTACTACTATGGCTAACTGTTTAGCAATAAAGTAAAGTAATTACATGACGTTATATGTTGACACGCAGGTCACAAATAAATTAAGACAACTCCTATGGCTCCTGCCGGTTGTCATACTCATCGACATGCAAGTCGTGATTCCTATTACAAGAACATGATCATCTCATACATCACATATATCATTCATCGCATCCTTTGGCCATATCACGTCACAAAACACTTGCTGCAAAAACAAGTTAGACGTCCTCTAATTGTTGTTGCAAGTTTTTACGTGCCTGCTATAGGATTCTAGCAAGAACGTTTCTTACCTACGCCAAAACCACAACGTGAATTGCCAATTTCTATTTACCCTTCATACGGACCCTGTTCATCGAATCCAATCCGACTAAAGTGGGAGAGACAGACACCCGCCAGCCACCTTATGCAACTAGTGCATGTCAGTCGGTGGAACCAGTCTCACGTAAGCGTACGTGTAAGGTCAGTCCAGGCCGCTTCATCCCACAATGCCGCCGAATCAAGATAAGAGTAGTAACGGCAAGATAATTGACAATATCGACGCCCACAACTACTTTGTGTTCTACTCGTGCATAGAAACTACGCATAGACCTAGCTCTGATACCACTGTTGGGGAACGTAGCAGAATTTTAAAATTTTCTACGCATCACCAAGATCAATCTATGGATTCATCTAGCAACGAGGGAGAGAGGAGTGCATCTACATACCCTTGTAGATCGCGCGTGGAAACGTTCAAGAAAACGGGGTTGATGGAGTCGTACTCGACGTGATCCAAATCACCGATGATCTAGTGCCGAACGGACGGCACCTCCGCGTTCAACACACGTACGGTTGGGAAGACGTCTCCTCCTTCTTGATCCAGCAAGGGGGAAGGAGAGGTTGATGAAGATCCAGCAGCACGACGGTGTGGTGGTGGATGCAGCAGGATCCCGACAGGGCTTCGCCAAGCGCAAGCGGGGAGGAGAGGTGTTACGGAGGAAGAGGGAGGCGCCAAGAGCAAGGGGTTGCCGCTGCTCTCCCTCCCCCCTCTTTATATAGGGGCCTTGGGGGGCGTCGGCCCTAGGAGATGGATCTCCAAGGGGGCGGCGGCCAAGGGGTGGCTTCCCCCCCAAGCCAAGTGGGGGGCGCCCCCACCCCTAGGGTTTCCCAACCCTAGGCGCAGGGGAGGCCCAAGGGGGGGGCACCAGCCCACTAGGGGCTGGTTTCCCTCCCAATTCAGCCCATGGGGCCCTCCGGGATAGGTGGCCCCACCCAGTGGACCCCCGGGACCCTTTCGGTGGTCCCGGTACAATACCGGCGACCCCCGAAACCTTCCCGATGGCCGAAACTGGACTTCCTATATACAATTTTTACCTCCGGACCATTCCGGAACTCCTCGTGACGTCCGGGATCTCATTTGGGACTCCGAACAACTTTCAGGTTACTGCATACTAATATCTCTACAACCCTAGCGTCACCGAACCTTAAGTGTGTAGACCCTACGGGTTCGGGAGACATGCAGACATGACCGAGACGCCTCTCCGGTCAATAACCAACAGCGGGATCTGGATACCCATGTTGGCTCCCACATGCTCCACGATGATCTCATTGGATGAACCATGATGTCGAGGATTCAATCAATCCGTATACAATTCCCTTTGTCAATCGGTACGTTACTTGCCCGAGACTCGATCGTCGGTATCCCAATACCTCGTTCAATCTCGTTACCGGCAAGTCACTTTACTCGTGTCGTAATGCATGATCCCGTGATCAACCACTTGGTCACATTAAGCTCATTATGATGATGCATTACCGAGTGGGCCCAGAGATACCTCTCCGTCATACGGAGTGACAAATCCCAGTCTCGATTCGTGCCAACCCAACAGACACTTTCGGAGATACCTGTAGTGTACCTTTATAGTCACCCAGTTACGTTGTGACATTTGGCGCACCCAAGGCACTCCTACGGTATCCGGGAGTTGCACAATCTTATGGTCTAAGAAAATGATACTTGACATTCGGAAAAGCTACAGCAAACGAACTACACGATCTTTGAGCTATGCTTAGGATTGGGTCTTGTCCATCACAGCATTCTCCTAATGATGTGATCCCATTATCAATGACATCCAATGTCCATAGTCAGGAAACCATGACTATCTTTTGATCAACGAGCTAGTCAACTAGAGACTCACTAGGGACGTGTTGTGGTCTATGTATTCACACATGTATTACGATTTCCGGATAACACAATTATAGCATGAACAATAGACAATTATCATGAACAAAGAAATATAATAATAACCATTTTATTATTGCCTCTAGGGCATATTTCCAACAGTGTATGCATCATGCTCATCATAAGAAAGGACAAGGGAGCATTTCATTGTATGGAGGCATATGATATGAGAACAACCAAATACAATAGGCGCAATCAAACAAGCATGCATCACAACTAAGATGTCCAAGTCTCCATGATCAATAAGCATAGCAAGTTGGCACTAAATACAAGTGGATATGAGAGATGCCACTAATGGAAAGAAGAGACAATGATCAAGACAAATCAAGTGAGAGGCAGGAACATATACGTCATCAACCCAAGAAAGCAAGTAGTAATGGAACATGGGTGATGCGACAAAGCAAGCAATCATATGAATCAAGGCAAGCAAGCTAGTAGTGCAAAGATGCAACGTACTAGAAGGAATCATGTCAAGTATGTCATGTGTGCAAATGGTGGGCATGAATAATGCACGTGACATATCACAAGCATGAAGGCAAGATATGAGCAAAATAGCATCAATAGCATGAGGCACATGATAATCATGGAAATAGCAACAAGGATCTCCACCAAGCATGCAAATACACATAGGATTAGTAAAATGGTGAATCATGGGTAGATGCAAGCAAGGGTCACAATTGCATGGCAAAGGCATAGAAGCAAGCATAGCATGCAAAGTGAACACGGTAAAATGAGCATGAAGCGACAAGCGGTATATAGCCCATAGCCGTGTGAGAGACAAGTGAGAGAGATGCGCGTAGTTGTTGCGCAAAGAGAGCAGTGGGAAGGATAGTTCACGGGATCCCAAGTCATCTTTGCTCTCAAGAGCTCGTTTCGTTAATTCTTGGGATTGAGAGGTTGACGAGTATACGTGAGTACCTACACAAAACAAAGACAAAGGAAAAATTGTTTGTGCATGGTATATGTACACATCATCCATCATGATGCGCACGTGCTTGTGTCGGTTAGTACGAGATATCCAATGCTCAAATAAATGATATGCGTGATATAGAAACATGTCATCCATCATGATAGGTTTGTTGTTATGTATGGCATAATGGAGACTCAAAGGATGTAATGCATCACTCGCAATATCTAGAGCATTGTGAGGAATGGTATGCATATGGTTCACACAAGGGATGTAATCATGCGATAGACAATAATTTTCATGGAATGGCATATGAGATGAATTATGCAAATTTTGCAAAGGAAGCATAGCAATATCATCGCAAGAGAAACAAAAGCCAATGACCATCATCTTGTCATCTATGCCATAAGTGCAAATGGGATTTATTGTAATGGGGCATGCATAGTCACTATGTTGAGATTGAAAAGATGCAATATGGGATATCTCACTCATAGCATATGACAAGGTTAATGGATTGTCAAACATGATGTGACCAAAAGAATTTTCACATGATATCCTCTGGAGTATAGCATCACAACTAGGCAAATCAACATGCTCATCATCATATTCATCATAAATTGGTAGGTCATGACATGAAGAATTCGCACTAGCATGAAGCATGGGAATAGGTGGATCAACATCATGCAAGCAATCATTGGTGAGATAGTCCACTAATGGGACAAGAGAAGCACCATCACCTATGTTACCTTTGGAGCATCGCTCATGTGTTGTAGCTGAGGTGTCGAAGACCAAGTCGTTGTCATCTTCATCTTGATGGAACCATGTGGGGGGTGCATCATCGTCCACCATGACCATCATCGTCTCCATTGGAGGTATGGACTCATCGAGGATAGGCGTGTCATCATGTAGGAGACCTAGCACCAAAGAAGAAAACACACTCGGAGTAGAGGTTAAGTCGTTAGAAATCAAAGGGGCCTCACATGTCGTCTCAACTACCTCACTCACTCCTTCTTGGATGCTCTCACTTATATGGTTGGTGGAGTCACTCAAATGGCTCTCAACCTCACATAGAATGTGTGGCATGCTCTCAAGTGTGGGGCTAGTGGTGGTCACACTCGTCCTCTCATAGGAAATGCTTTCAATGTCACGTATGATGGAGTCACTCATGTCACTCATGGTGGGGTGGCTCTCCTCACATGGAAATTGGGGCATCTCTTTATATGTGGGTGTCGGAGAGATGTTGGTGCAAATGTCTCCATGCTCAATCATGTCGTAGTTGTAGCCGTGGATGAAGGCCGAAGATGGCACATCATCACTCTCCTCTAAGACCAAAGATAAGGTCTCATGTCCGGTCTCATAGCTTGACTCGGAGTATGAGTCCAATATGGGCGCCGTCTTCATGTTGCTGAAGAGGTTCATGCTCGTCGCCGTGGTCGAAGGGGATGGCCCTTGCTCGACCTTCTTGTCGCCGTCTTGTTGTAGGAGGTCCTTATGATGTGGCACCTTGTAGCTTGTCTCCATGACCGAAGGAAAATTCCCATGCTCGGCCATCTTCCTTGAGGGGCTTCCAAAGATGGAAGTGTCGCCCTCGCTCGTAGGTGGTCGCCTTGTACTTGAAGATGTCGATGTAGGCGAACTCATGGGAAGTAGGCGAAGATGCCGTACGTCCAAAGGCGAAGATGCCTTGAGAACACTTGGTGAAGATGCCGAAGTGGTGGTGGTAGTAGCCGTATCGTGCTCTTGGTGGTGCTTGTCTCGCGGTCTTCTCTTGTGGTCATGAAGTTTGGACTTGGCGTGAAGTAGGGCTTGTTGGGATTTGTAGGTAGGCGCATCTCGAGCATCTTCATGTTGATGGTGTTGTTGTCATGCTTGAGCTCGATGGCGTTCGTCGTCGTCGTGCACATGATGCTTGGAGTTGACTTACCCTTCATGACGATGTGGATCACGAACATGATGGTGGTCTCCATGGAGATGTGGACGTGGACGACTTGCGCTTGCGTCTCTTGGGCGCTCCGAAGACGATTGACTTGTTCGTCGCCGCCTTGAGGATGATGAAGAGGAAGAACGTTTGGCCAACAAAGTCCGAATCTCCCCCATCCGTGCATCTTGCTCCTCTTTTGTGCGGAAAGCTTATTGTCGATGTAGTCCCTTTTCCTCGATTCGGAGTGGCGAATGTCAATGGAGAGGTTCTTGATGCGCTCTCGCAATCTTGATTGTGCGCCTTGCATTTGTCGTTGTAGATCGAAGATTGACGCTTTGGTGATGTAGTTGTTCACGCCGTCGTTGTTGTGGAAGACCGGAGATGAAATGCCTTGCCTATCCATCACTCCAAGAGAAAAATGTGAGTGGTAGAAAGAGAAGAACGAATACTAAATGTACCTTGACCGAAGTTGAAAGTGGATTAATGATCACTCCAATGTGGACAAGGAAATAGCACAATTGGTACCAATTATTGTCGGTTTCTCATACCTACACAAATAAGGCTTATGGTGGAGCTCAGTGAGGATAGTGGCACAAAAATTTGATGCGAAATGTTAGCAAGAGTCAATAATGTTGAAAGAGATTCACAAATTCGCAAGTGTAACAAGTAGACCAATAGCAATATATGGCACATGAAAACACACACACGGATAGATAAATGGGGTTGGGAAACCAAGGATGAGCACAAAATATGGAATCCATGGAAAACGCTCGTGTTGCACAACTCAAGAGAGACGCTAGCACGATTGCTCAATAGACGGATACGACACTTGTGCACAACCTATAAGATGCAAAATGTAACAACGTATATCCCAAATGTGCTATGTATGATGTTCCGATGGTATGATCCAAGATGATCGGATATGACAATCTTATGCAATGTGGTATGATGCTATGGCACTTGCTTACAAACTCTTTGTTCACTCTTTTGCTTAAAAGCTTATTCTTTTTTTATGTATGGCCACAATGCGAAATGCACAAACCAAGATAGCAATTGGGTATATACGGGAACAATCTTGTGACACAAGGGATGATATGATACCAATATGATATAATATGTATGCAATGTATGATGTAGATCACTAATGTGTACAAGTAACGTTAAATGGGTTAGGGGTTATCAATGCAATAGCAAGGGGATATATAATAAAGTGATACCACGATACCAAGATGATATGAAGGTTACTGTCCTTGATATCACGAGTCACGTTGATCTAGGATTCCATCTAGGATGGAACCCTAGATGAATTGGTGCTTCGTCGCACACTCACCGCCTCCTCCGCGTCACCAACCTGAAGCACCGTCGCCACGGCCGCTAGCTGCCGACCATGACGAGGTCGAGCAGCACCACGCATTCTCGAGTGTTCGCCCTTGCCCACCGTATACAAGTCACAGCCGAGTAGATAGAACAGTATAGAAAGATGATTTTGTTGTCGGCGTGATTTCGGTAAAACGATAGCGTTTTTCTACTTTTTGCTATGTTTCCCTATCACCCTCATGAACAAACAGCACGTCCTTAATAAACCTACAAGTGAGAAATACGATGTATGAAGACGACACTGGAAGTTGAAGGTCACAAAAAAAGAAAAAGAAAAAACTACATATAAAGCCACATATAAAAACATTAGCTATAGTGGACAATAAGTGACAAAAATATGATTATACACAAAAACGTAACAAGTCAAAATTGTTAGGAATATGTTTTATACATAAAATAAGGGGTTGTCTATTTGACAGCCGGATGAAAACCAATTAGGTGTCATCCGTTTTTTCAACCAATTACAACTCGACAAGAGTTCCTGTCCACTGTACGTCCCTCTCCTGAATGTATGTCCGTTTCCTGAATGTATGTACGTTGTCTCCGTCAGTTACAATATCAAGTCTCTCCATTATAACAACATCATGAGGCCCAAATACAAAAGCGAAAGGAAGACTACAGTAAAAGCGAACACCTGAACTAAACTAGGAAGTGCAGCCAATGTAAAAAATACAGCTGAAACGACCAGTCTAATTAGTTTACACAATGGAATAATCACATGTCAGGTGCCCTCCCTAAATCACCTATCTTCCGGATGCTTCTGTCAAGTACATCAGTCCAACTGCAGCATTCCCTCATATCAACATGATGCTTATGAATCCTTTAACTTCTTTTACAATTTACAAAAAAAAGGAGAACATACAATAGTTAGAGACTGCAGCCGAATATAATAGAAGCACTTCTAACAGCTAGTATACACCAGAAACACATGTAGATCAAAATTGCATTGAACTTTAGAGAAAAAAAGGAGTACTGCATACCATATCTGGCCATGTACATGAGCCTACCAGACCTTGTAACTCATGTAAAAAACTACAGTGACAAACAACTACCCTGATTTATGAAGATAGAAAGAGAAAACATGAAATGCTTCTCCAAATTGAAAGAAAGGAACCAAGACAAGTGTACATCAGGAAACAGATTATACTAAGATTACAGGGAAAATAAAACTACTAGAGAATTGTAAATCATATATACATTAGAACTTTCAAACAGGAATGGCATAGAAAAGTAGAAATTATACTGATAAATGCAGCAGAAATATAAGACCTCGCTACAGGAAACTATCACATAGTTGGACTATAAGCAAAGTAAATGGAACAGTAAATCATGTTATTCCAGTAACAATTACAGAAAAAAAGGGAACAACTACAGTAAACTTTTAAGATAAAAACCTAACCATCACACATGATGAACTGAACTCACACAGTTAAGTCACTCTGAAACAATACATTCAGAGTTGAATTAGAGTAGAAGACTGATTTACAGTTTGAATTACACTGTATTTTACAGTAGAATTGCAGTGTTAAATACAGTATAAACACAGTACAATTACAATGTAATTTACAATAGAATTACAGTGTAATTTACAAATAGAATTACAGTGTTTCAAATACAGTAGAAGTATGGCATAATTGTAGTAACTTAAAAAGTGTGATTTACACTGTAATTTCAGAAGATTTACAGTGTAATTTATAGTAGATTTACAGTGTAATTTACAATGAAATTACAATGTAACAAATACAGTAGAATTGCAGTGTAACCAGTAGATTAATCGTGTGATTTACAATGTAATTTCAATAGATTTACAGTCTAATTTATAGTGGAAATACAACTAGAGTAGAAATGTTGTGAGTTTTACAGTGTAACTGCAACAGATTTACAGTGTAGTGTAATATACAATCTAATCAAATCATAAATATAGTGACATTTTACATTAGATTTACAGAGTAAAAAGCAGTAGTATTATAGAGCAAATTACAGTTGAATTACAGTGAGATTTACAGTATACTTGCAGTTGAATTACAATGCGATTTACAGTGAACTTACATGTAAAACTGCTATAATTCCTCTGTAAATGTCACTGAGAATTTCAACAACTCTCTCTTCCTAACAACGTAAACTAGCACTAGCTGAACCACTAACTGAAAGAACACAAAACTGATAAGCATAGGCAACCCACTAGAAAATATAGAATGTAAAGGGTTCCCTGCTGCCTTGCTCATATGAAATGCATATTTAACAAGCACACAGGCAGACACAATGTTTTTTAGTTAAAATACTACTCCCTCCGTCCGAAAAAGCTTGTCCCTTAAAAGGATGTATCTAGCATCAAGTTAGTGCTGGATACATCCATTTGAAAGACAAGCTTGGGACAAACTTTTCCGGACCGAGGGAGTACATGCCAAACACTCGTAAGAGGAGAGGATCACATTTACACTGCAGCCACGTAGATAAAGGCTGCTTCTTAATTACTACTACTAGTGTTTCCAAACCCATTGCAAACACACATCAATCCACACAAGCAAGCGTTCAGGTGGATGCAAGCCACACTTCACACACCTATTAGCAAGGTCTGGGCATGTAGACACAGGCTCATATCAGTCATCTTCTTATTTCAGAGCTACAAAGGCGAGCGAGAGCCACCAAAAAGCTCACACCTAACACCCCTGAAGCTTTTCCTTCCATGTCCGAATTGAACAGCTAGCCAACAACCTGTAAGTGTCTAGCTATCCACGAGAACACAGTAGCAACTGTGAGTATTGCTCACAAAATGAATAGCTACTGTAAATAAAAAGTATCAGCTGAGAACATATTACTACATAGTACACCGATGAGCTACATAATACAGAAATGCACTGTAACAAAAAACAGTTAAAACTTGGTGGGATATTGAAAACTACAATAGCCTTTGCTGGAGAAATATAATAATGTGACAGTGTAATTATGCTTAATGCAAGAAAAATAGTTAAACGACCAACTAGAGCATGCAGAGGTAATGCAAGCAATAACCACCTCTACTCATAAAACAAAGTAACACTAAGTAACCACCTAATTTATCAAGGATTAAGAGCTACTCTCAGACTGCAATTCATTCATGAGGTACAACAAAATAACTTTTAAATGTTGTGGAAATTAACCTAAACATAACCTACAGAGACAACTCACTCAATTTACGGCAAAATAACAGAAAAAATTACGGAACAACCACTAAAAGATTCAATATGAGAAGTAAAATATAAGAACTAATAATAACCTTATAAAGTTAAATCAAACTCTTCAAAGACAGATATTACAGACAATACTCTAGAATTGCCCCAACATTACACATGCACAAGCACAAAGCCTGACGCAAACACAAGGATGGGAACAGCAAAAAGCAACACAACGTAGATGAACAACCTAGAATTCGAGGACCATAGCTCACAGATTCAACAGAGCACAGCCATCATCGGGCTCACGGAATTGTAGGACCATATCTCGCAGATCTAGAAAATAGAGTAATTGATGAAGAACAACAACAGGCCGTTGGGAAGAGAAAATTCCAACCAGCAGCTAGCCGACCGCAGCAATCTAAACTTCAAGCAAGGGATCCTTCCAGTGGATTTGAAGAGCTGCAAATTAAGCAAAAACATGAACAACCTAGGATTGGACGAGTGAGAGCTCACAAAATCCACGAATCGCGTCGGCGGAGATCTAGATAAAGAACAACGAATGGAGGGGAGAGAGAACAGATGCAAACCAGTTGGAGGAGCACTTCTAACCACCAGCGGGCGAAAAAACAACAACCGAACACCTGAAGCAACAAGAGAAGGAGAGCTGTGAATGGAAATAATCGCCGTCTCTCTCTCTCCCCTGCTCTCGAAATCTCTGTTTGAACGTCTGATGAAACAGCTACAGAGCGAACAGGACATTTCAAAGTCAAGAGGAAAAACAGGCAGCGACACGGGTTAACGGGCAGACCATAAGCAGAAGAGCGAACCCGATATAAACCAATAACGAGACGACCATTCACGAATCGGAGGGGCTAAAAATCAGTCGACTGATTTTTTACCAAGTCTCAGTCGATCCCCCACCCCCCGCATTAGATCACTAGGGGCTTCAAAATCTGTGCATGCTGTTTGTTTCTTGTGAAATAGGCCCGTGCAGGGATACAGCCGGCCTGTTTAGTGCTTTTTTTTGTTTGTGAAAGGTGCAGGTATGCGTGGTGGGCTTGGCATCTTCCACATTCCCCATTCCAGTGTGTGTCTCTTTCACCTGGCTACATTCGAAACCAAGCAATCCAACCTTTTTTTTACTCGTCTCCATTTTTTGTTAGTTTCTTTTGCCGGGTTATTTGGCATTTTTATGTGGCGTTTTCCTTTTTTTAGGGGAATGTGGCATTTTCCTTGATTCATTTGTTTGTCCCTTTTTATTTTATAGTTTTGTTTTCCTTCATCTTTTCTCGTAATATTATTTCCTTGTTTATTTATTTTATTTTCAGTTTTTCTATCGCATATTATTATAATTTTATGAAAAATAATATATCTCATTCACGTCCTTCTCTGCCTGACAAAAACACATTGCAATTCTTGGATTTGGTCACGTAACACTTAGTTCCATCGTGCGAGTAGTGCAGATAGGCATCATAAGCCGTCTTCTCTCTTTTTTAACACGGGTGGGATAAGGTTGTAGGCTTCTTATGTTGCATCCCGGTTATTTTTGCAGTGCAGCCTTTTTGTCCTCTTTATCCTGTTTTTATGGGAGATTTTGAGTCATCGGGTGTTTGTTGCCCTTATTTTTATTTTATTTTCTTTCTTTCTTATTTTCATTCTGTTTATTTTTTCTTTTTTTCAATTTTTTTGTTTATTTTATTTTTTAGATAGTTCTCTTTTTTTTCTTGGGCTATTTCTTATTTGTCATTTTCTCGATCGACAGAGAATTAGTTAGATCTCATTTGTTTTGGTAGCTATGGATTTTGGACATCAAGTTTTGTGTGTGGTTGACATGTGTGTTGTGTCGATGGCCTAGTACGTGTTGCCTGATTTTTTTTCACTCTCTAGTCAACTAGAAATCATATTATTTACATAGACCGTAAGGTTGTGGTGTTTTATTAGGGGAATGGGGCCTTTGCATGCTCGCCAATAGGCATGAACTTCAAAGTGTCACTCCAACTTCAATTGCATGTTCTTAACGCGACTTCAATTAAGTGGTGTTTTGTCGATAGAACGATGATTGCATGTCTACCACTAGGCACACAACTGCAAGTGTCACTCCTGATTGCACCTCGGTGATGTGTTGTTAGGGAAAGGTTGCAATAGCATGTATGCCAGTACGCCGCAATTTCAAATGCCCCTTCCCCCGATTTCAACTACATGTCTTCGAGGCAGTTGTAACTATGTGATGTTTTGTTCGGTTAGGGGTGAGCTGCATGTCTCCCACTAGGCCACAGCTAGAAGTGTCGCCCCGACAGCAATTGCATGTCTTCAACAAAAGTACAACTATGTGGTGTTTTTGTCCGACAGTGGTGTGTTGCATGTCTCCCATGAGTCCGCAACTGCAACTGTCACCCCCAACTTCAACTACATGTCCTCGACACAACTGCAACTATGTGGTGCTTTGTCCGGTCAAGGGAGAGTTGCATGTCTCCCACTAGGCAGCAACTGCAAGTGTCGGCCCGGCTGCAATTGCATGTCTTCGACGCAACTGCAACTATGTGGTATTTTGTTCAGTCAGGGGTGAGTTGCATGTCTCGCACTAGGTCGTAACTAGAAGTGTTGCCCACGGCTACAACTGCATGTCTTCGATGCAACTACAACTATGTGGTGTTTTGTCTGGTAGCGGTGAGTTGCATGTCTCCCATAAGGCCGCAACTACAAGTGTCGCCCCTGGTCAAGGGTGAGTTGTATGTCTCCCACTAAGCCGCAACTGCAAGTGTCACCCCGCCCGCAACTTCATGTCTTCGACACAATTGCAACTATGTGGTGTTTTGTTCAGTCAGGGGTGAGTTGCATGTCTCCCACTAGGTCGCAACTGCAGGTGTCGCCCCCGACTGCAACTGCATGTCTTCGACACAAGTACAACTATGTAGTTTTTTGTCCGGTAGTGGTGAGTTGCATGTCTCCCATGAGGTCGCAACTGCAAGTGCCGCCCCTAGTCAGGGGTGAGTTGCATGTCTCCCACTAGGCCGCAACTGCAAGTGTCGTCCCCGATTGCAACTGCATGTCTTCGATGCAACTGCAACTATATGATGTTTTTGTCTGGTCAGGGGTGAGTTGCATGTCTCCCAATAGGCCGCAATTGCAAGTGTCGCCCCAACTGCAACGACAAGTCTTCCATGCAACTACAACTATATGGTGTTTTCGGTCAGGGGTGAGTTGCATGTCTCCCACGAGGTCGCAACTGCAAGTGTCTTCCCCGACCGCAACCGCATATCTTTGATGCAACTACAACTTTGTGATGCTTTGTCAGGGAAGAGGCGACAATTGCATGTTTGCCCCTAGTCCGCAACTGCAAGTGTTGCCCCTGACTGCAACTACATTTCTTCAACGCAACTACAACCATGTGGTATTTTAACGGGGGCAGGGTGAGTTGCATGCCTCCCACTAGGCCGCAACTATAAGAGGCAATTGCATGTCTTCAACACTACCGCAACTCTGTTGTGTTTTGTCCCAGCATGGGTGAGTTGCATGTCTACACAGGCATGCAACTGCAAGCAGAGGCGGAGGATGGAAAAAAATTAAGGTGTGGCGAATCGATGAAGAAGTGTGATCACACTGCGCCCTGCTGGTCGTGGTGTGAAGGATGCGAAGTAGCCGCCGCTCGCTGCACCACTGCGCCTTGCGCGGGAGCGCCCTATCTCCCCACTGGCTCGACGCCCACCAAAGGTCACAGCCGCCGTCGTCCGCCACTCTGCCTCGTCCTGGCCAGCTGCTGCGCACTAGGGTTGCTGCGTGCCACTTGCGTGTGCGTCTCTATATCTGAGCTGGGGAGCTGGTTCTTGATCAGTTCGCTGAGAGAGAGCATTTTTTTAGAAGATTGAGAGCGGGAGCTCTTTTTGTTTTAGACAATTGAGAGCGAGAGCTTTTTTTGTTTTTTTAGACAATTGAGAGCGAGAGCTAGCCACCGTGAAGTGTAAATGGGCCAACTGCTTCTGGATGCCGTGTCTATATGTGGCCCAAATTTCAACTATGTCTAATCGGTCCATCCAACGAACGACCTCTCCCTTTATCCATTTTTTCAGCGACGAGATTCAGCATAGCCAACCGCGAGAAGTGTGGTATAAAAGTATTTTTGCACCGAAACAAGGTATGGCGGCTGCCAGACCTTGCCCACTGAGGTCCACCGCCAGTGACTGCAAGTGTTGGTCACGACTGAAACTGCATGTTTTCAACGCGACGAAAACTCTATGATGCTTTGTCGGGGAAGGGGGCAGTTGCAAACCCGTGTCTAGTGATGTTTTACCGGAGAGGGGTGGTTTCTTTGTATTTTTTTGCTTTTTTATTCCTTTGTTTTATATAATAGTTTTTTAAGATAATACGAAATGATTTGTTAAATTAAAAAAAAATTTAAAGCAAGCAAGAGGACAAAAGAGAACAGAAGGAACGACACATCACGAGCAATACGAACGAGCCAAAACAATGGGCTGATTCCAGGTCCATGTAGCGATCCTCGTGTAGCTGCGCACGTAAAAATAATCCTAGGTTCAAGTTCCAGCCAAAAAAGAAAAATTATATGATGACGTCAGCCGACTTAGTCTAAGTTGACTGAGACCTAGACAAACCCTTCACAAATCGTTGCGCAACGATTGAACGGACACAAAATCTGACCGAAAACAAATTGTTTTCAGCCGGATGAAAATTAGCAAAACCGTAAAATAATGTGCAATAAACCTAATCACAGTTTGAATGAAAAAAGATCACTACCAATGCCAAGTCAAAATTCTCTCAATATATTCTACAAAAAAAACTATAGTATGTATGTATAAATAAAGGCGTGCAAGGATTTTATATTTAATTAATTACAACAGTAAGGCCTCTTTTGGTTCATAGGATAGGATTATCATAGAAATAGGAATCTTGTAGGAAATGAAATGACATGTATCTCAAATCTTATGAGTAGGAATAGGAAACAAGATGTCATTTGGTTGACACCA
Source organism: Triticum urartu (assembly GCF_003073215.2). Classification (NCBI taxonomy): domain Eukaryota; kingdom Viridiplantae; phylum Streptophyta; class Magnoliopsida; order Poales; family Poaceae; genus Triticum; species Triticum urartu. Next base: position 247,961,716 of record NC_053028.1, on the reverse strand, counting down.
AAGGAATTTTTTCATTGAGTCTAGGCTCTTTTTTATTTTCCTATGAAATGTGGGGGATAGGAACCAATTCTATGTAGGAATAGGAATCCATTCCTATGAACCAAAGGGCTCTAAAAGAAAAAGTCCTATAAAAATCCTATCCTCTAGAATCCTATGAAATTCCTCTAAACCAAAGGAGGCCTTGATACATATAATGCAATATTGCTATGGATTTTGGCCATGTAGTGAAACGACTGGAAATGACAAAAATGGATGGAAAAGCTAAAAATAATATAGAGAATAACCAAAACACAAAGCAAGAGTTTGTAATCCAACAAGGATAAACTGTCATACAATATCAACAAAAGAACCAAATAATTAAACAATGACTCAACTTTGCCATGCTTAAAATCCAAACATTTCGGATTTATCATTTCGGTAAAAAGAGCCAACAAGGTTAGCCTCGGGTTGGTCTTATTTTTGTTTTGAACTCCGAACGCGGAACACCGCCTCTTCGACGGCATGATGCCAGCACGCCGGCCGGATGCGTGGACGCCATGCATCGCCGCTACGACGATTAGGCTCCTTGACACGGCATCATCGCCGCGCTTTATCCTAATCACACGAAGAGGACACGTGTGGGCGCTCTCCTGCAAACCCTGCGCCCGCCCGCCCGGTTTCAGACGTCGTCGTCAAACGCGACAGGACAGGAAAGGAATGGCGACCCCACCAGAACGAGAGGTCAGCATCGCCCGTAGGGGATGGCCCACATCGTCTTCCTCCGCGCGGCAGCCGCCGACCTCACCGCCGGCAAGCCGTCGCTCGCGGGCGTGCCGTCCTCCGCGCCGCTCTCCGCGGCCGCCGCGGCCATCCCGTCGTCGCCGGAGGCCGCCGTGGCCGTCTGGCGCGACGGCGCCTCCCCGTTGGCGCCCCTCGCCGCCACCGTCGTCGGGCTGCTCAGCTCCCTCGACGTCGTCGCCTTCGTAGCCTCCCATGCCAGAGGAGGAGGCGCCGAGGCGGACGCAATGAGAACTCCGGTCGGTGAGGTGGTGCCGCGGGAGCCGGCGCTGGTCCGCGAGGTCGAGCCCGACGCCAGGTTGATAGAGATAATGGACCTGATGAAGCAGGGGGCGAGGCGAGTCCTCGTCCGCAAGAACTTCACGGAAGGATGCCCCATCAACAAGCAGCCCTTCGCGCCCTTCTACAAGGCCGCGCCCAAGATCACCGGCACGCCGCGCGCCGCCGCGACCCAAACGGTCAGCCGGTCGTGGTCGTCCACGTTCGGCTGCGACAAGTACTGCTGCCTGACGCGGGAAGACATCGTCCGCTTCCTCATCAACTGCCTGGGCGCCCTCGCGCCGATCCCGCTGCAGTCGATCTCCTCCCTCGGAGCCATCAGCCGCGGCTACTGCCACGTCGACGCCTCCTCGCCTGCCATGGAGGTCGTCTGGAAGATACCCTCCGACCCGCGCGCGGTGGCCGTCGTGCGGACGAACCGCGACGGGTCGCATGTGATTCTCGGGGAGATATCCGCTCACAAGCTGTGGAAGCGCGACCATGTGGCCGCTGCCGACGCGATGGCGAGGCTGTCGGCGCTGCACTTCGCCACCGGCATTGACGAGAACGGGGCGGCACCAGCTGCAGCTAATGGCGTCGGTGCCGGCGCACGACGGGGTGAGGTGGAGAATGATATCGTGCCTTCTCCAAGGTCTATGAGGTTCAGCAGCAGGAGAATCGGGTTCTCGGCGTGCCTTGCCAGCCAAATGGTCCCGAGTCACCGGGAGAACACGGTGCTCACCTGCAAGACCACGAGCTCTCTCGCCGCCGTCATGGCGCAGATGCTGGCGCACAGGGCCACGCACCTCTGGGTCGTCCAAGGTGACGACACGGAGGAAGCCATCTTGGTTGGCATGGTTGGCTACATGGACATCTTCAACGCAGTCACCAGCGGTGTTCTTGTTCTTCCTGCTTGATCGCGGGCAAATTTTGCAGAAGGAATCCGCTGCTTTCTTGATTGATTTCTGTTAAGATCGAGGAGGGAAACTTAGAGCAAAACAGGTAGGAGCAGAGCTGTTGGCACTGAGTAGGAAGGAACTCAAAACTCAACCACTATTGGCTGGTGAGAGTACATTGCAATTTGCAAGTCAGGGTATGTTTGGATTGTAGCCAAAATGAACATTACCAATTTTTTACACATGTCCAAATTTTTTGTCATTGTTTGGATGGTGGCCAGTTTTTTTGGCATGCCAATGCCTCCTCTGCTCCTCACTAGTTCAATTTCCTTGGCAATGTTGACCAACTCATGGGCCAATCTTCATTGGTTAGAGGCCAATGTTTTTCATACTAAAGTCAGCTCTTTGAAAATACAAAGGTGAACATATCACAAAATCCGCGTCCCTCTGCTCTCCCTCCATCTTTTTAACAGAGGAAGTAGTAGTGGTGTATAATATTATGACAAAATACATTGTCCATCTAACCAGCCTTGCAGCAGTGAGCAAACAGGTAGTGAAATGCATCTGACAGAAGAAAACTATAATTATCGTTCTGCTTGTGAAGGAGGCATGTGGCAAAGTAATGTTTTGTTGTAAACTTGTAATAATAGAGTGATGGCAAAGTTGTTTCAATGCCACTAAACTTTCCTTAGATCAATGTCATATCAATTAAATAATACTCCCTTCGTCCGAAAAAACTTGTCCGTCAAATAGATGTATCTAGCACCAAGTTTCCATTTGAGACACAAGTTTAGGACAAGTTTTTCCGGACGGAGGGAGTAACATGTTTAGGTATGGAGGCAATCTAGCAGCTACATTGCCATTGCACTCGTGATGGAACTGAACAAAGAAGGACAATCTAAGAATAGACAATCTTCAACCTCTTTTTAATGTCAGCTTTAAAATTTTCACCAAGGTGGGAACTAACAGGCTTACGCAGATTGCGCATTCTGTGATGCAGCCATCTCAAACTGCTTTCACACCGGACATAAACATTCTAGAAGGGGTTGTGGTCCTACATGAAACGCTTCATGAAATCCACACGAAAAAACTAGATGGGGTGATTTTTAAGATGGATTTTGAGAAAGCGTACAATAAGGTTAAATGACCATTTCTTCAGCAAGCCTTGCGGATGAAAGGATTCATCAGTCCTGGAGAAGCCAGGTAGATTCTTTCACGCAAAAAGGGAGTGTCGGAATCAAAGTGAATGATGACATATGTCATTATTTCCAGACACACAAGGATGTGAGGCAAGGAGACCCGATGTCACATATTCTGTTCAACATAGTGGTAAACATGTTGACTATCCTAATAGAAGAGCTCAGGACAATGGCCAGGTAGGCGGGCTCATCCCGCATCTAGTGGATGGAGGAGTGTCCATCTTACAATATGCTGATGATACTATCATCTTTATGGAGCATGATTTGGCAAAAGCAAGAAACATGAAGCTTGTGTTATGCTTATTCGAACAGTTGTCGGGATTAAAGATTAACTTCCATAAAAGTAAGGTGTTCTGCTTTGGAAGAGCTAAAGACGAACAAGAAGCTTACAAACAATTGCTCGGGTGTGAATTAGGTTCATTGCCTTTACGTATTTGGGTATACCAATTCACCATCGCAAGCTTTCCAACAAAGAATGGAAGTGCATTGAGAATCGATTTGAAAAGAAACTAAGCTGCTAGAAGGGCAAGCTTATGTCATATGGAGGCCGACTAATTCTCATTAATTCGGTACTCACGAGTATGACAATGTTTATCTTGTCCTTTTTAAGGTACCAGTTGGAGTTCGGAAAAGACTGGACTTCTATCGATCGCGCTTCTTCTGGCAGAGCGATGAGTTAAAACGAAAGTACAGACTCGCTAAATGTGATATAATCTATAGGCCAAAAGACCAAGGGGGTCTTGGCATTGAAAATTTAGAGGTGAAGAACAGATGTCTTCTCAGCAAGTGGTTGTATAAGCTATCTATAGAGACCGATGCCACATAGGCCCATATTCTGCGTAATAAGTACCTACATTCCAAAACCTTATCCCAGGTGATGGTCAGACCGGCTGATTCACCATTTTGGAAGGGACCGATGAGAGTGAAATCAGTCTTATTCAACATGACAAAATTTATCGTTGAAAATGGTACTACCACGAGATTCTGGAAGGATACATGGTTAGGGGAGACGCACCTCGGAATCCAATATCCTTCTCTCTATAATATTGTTCAGCGAAGAGACGCTTACGTTGCATCAGTATTACAGTCCAACCCTCTCAATATTCAATTTAGGAGGACTTTAGTGGGAAACCGTTGGGAAGCTTGGCCCCATCTTGTGAGAAGATTGATGGATGTTCACATTTCTCAACAGCCAGACCAGTTGCACTAGAAACTAACCAAGAATGGAGAGTTTTCGGTTAAATCCATGCAGTTGGATATTATCAACACTGGCTTTATACCTCGATCGAAGCATGTTTGGAAAGTCAAAGTGCCCTTAAAAATTAAATTTGTTCATAAACAAGTCATTCTAACTAAGGATAATTTGGCAAAACACAACTGGACAGGATCTAGAAGATGTAACTTCTGTGATCATGATGAATCTATCAAACACCTCTTTCTTGATTGCCCGATGGCAAAAAAACTATGGCGGTCTATCCACATAGCGTTTAACATTACTCCTCTGAATACCATCCACACGTTACTTGGGACGTGGCTAGATGGAGTAGAGTCAGAAACGGTGAGACATATCCGTGTAGGAGTATGTGCTTTACTATGGGCAATATGGAACTGCAAGAACGATTTGGTTTTTAATAGAACAACACATATTCATTTCTTGTAGGTTATTTTTTGGGCCACTGCACTGATCCGTATGTAGTCGCTACTCACTCCGACGGATGCCAGGGAGCATATGGTTACTGGGTCTATCCGGTGGGAGATGGTAGCCCGGGATATCTTCAACCGGTTTGGGTGGCGGTCATGTAATAGGATAGGTGTTTAGTTTCCTATCTACTTTTGTCTGCCGGTTGTGGCTATCCTGTTTTTTGTGTTATCGCTCTTTGTGAGCATTTTTACCTTTTTGAGACATGGAGACTTTGTTGAACCTTTTGCTTATTAATAATATGGCCATATGCATCGTTCTGATGCAGAGGCCGGGGGATAACCTCTTTTTCGAAAGAAAAAGTTAACACAATAGCAGTGCTCCATGTCTCCGTAATGGTGATTGATACGTCTCCGTCGTATCTACTTTTCCAAACACTTTTGCCCTTGTTTTGGATTCTAACTTGCATGATTTGAATGGAACTAACCCGGACTGACACTGTTTTCAGCAGAATTGCCATGGTGTTATTTTTGTGCAGAAATAAAAGTTCTTGAAATGACCTGAAAATCAACGAAGAATTATTTTGGAATATATAATGAATATTGGAAGCAAGATCCACGTCAGGGGGTGCCCCACCTGTCCATGAGGGTGGGGGGCGCGCCTGCCCCCCTTGGCGCGCCCCCTGCCTCGTGGGCCCCCTGACGCTCCACCGGCCTCAACCTGGACTCCATATATTCACTTTCATGGAGAAAAAACCAGAGGAGAAGGATTCATCGTGTTTTACGATACGGAGCCGCCGCCAAGCCCTAAACTCTCTCGGGAGGGCTGATCTGGAGTTCGTTCGGGGCCCCGAGGAGGGCAATCCATCGCCATCGTCATCATCAACCATCTTCCATCACCAATTTCATGATGCTCACCGCCGTGCGTGAGTAATTCCATCGTAGGCCTGCTGGGCGGTGATGGGTTGGATGAGATTTATCATGTAATCGAGTTAGTTTTGTTAGGGTTTGATCCCTAGTGTCCACTATGTTCTGAGATTGATGTTGCTATGACTTTGCTATGCTTAATGCTTGTCACTAGGGTCCGAGTGCCATGATTTCAGATCTGAACCTATTATGTTTTCATCAATATATGAGAGTTTTTGATCCTATCTTGCAAGTCTATAGTCACCTATTATGTGTTATGATCCGTTAACCCCGAAGTGACATGTAACACCCTGGATGTAACTTTCCCAATTTGTACTCCAACTCTTGCCGTTTTCGGCGTTAAGTTAATTTATATTCTCGGGTTTGGGTCTTTCTCTCCGTGTGTTGTTGTCATTGTCATGCATCTCATATCATGTCATCATGTGCATTGCATTTGCATACGTGTTCGTCTCATGCATTTGAGCATTTTCCCCGTTGTCCGTTTTGTATTCCGGCGCTTCGTTCTCCTCCGGTGGTCATTTCTAGCTTTCTTTCGTGTGTGGGGATTAAACATTTCCAGATTGGACCGAGACTTGCCAAGCGGCCTTGGTTTACTACCGGTAGACCGCCTGTCAAGTTTCGTACCATTGGTCTTCGTTTGATACTCCAACGGTTAACCGAGGGACCAAAAAGGCCTCGTGTGTGTTGCAGCCCAACACCCCTTCAATTTGGCCCAAAACCCACCTAACTCTGCTCCATCATCTAGAGCGTTCGATCACGATCGTGTGGCCGAAAACCGCACCTCATTTGGACTCTCCTAGCTCCCTCTATGCCTATATATACACCCCCTCCCGAAAATCCGGACGAAACCCTAGATCTACTCATCCTCGCACGCGCCGGACAAAATTCCTGCCGACGGACATTGTCCGGTCCGCCTCCCTGCCGCCACGTGGCACTCCGCCGTTCGCCGCCGCCGGATCCCGCCGCACCGGCCCACAGGCCCGCGCGAGGCCCTCCCCGGCCCGCGCGCCGCCGCCGCCTCCCTTTCTCCTCCTCCCGCACCGCTCGCCGGCCCCGCCGCCTCCTCCGAGCAGTCGCCGGCTGTCGCGCCTCCCCGCCACCTCCGCCCGGCCGCCGCCTCGACCGCACCGCCCGGCCGCCGACGCCGCCTTCCGCCGCCGCCTCGCCGTCCTCTCCCGGGCCGGCAAGCCCTCCGGCCATCTCCCTCCTCCGGCGATCCTCGTCTTCCGCGCTCGGCCGATCTAGATCCAAGTCCTCGGGTTAACTTTTCCCTCAGAAACCCTAGCTCATGTTGCATACTTTGACCTGCCGTAACTTTGCATCCGTAGCTCCGATTCATGCATATAGCATATCAAAATGTTCATCTCAGAGAGTACATCATTTCATTCCATTGCGTCATTTTCATTTGAGTTCATTTTGATGCCCGAAATGCTGTTAGAAGAGGGCTACTTGAGTTAATTGTCAGATCTGCTACTCCATTTAGGTTTTTGTCATTTTTGCCATGATTAATGTGTGCATGATATGCCCTGATGCTCTACATATGTTTTGTTAGGGGTTTTGTCATCTCTCCAGAGGTGCAACCCATGTATTTTTGTGATGTGTGTGGTGACTAGTGCAAGCTTGCAAAGTGGTGCACTTGCTAATTCTGTTTTCAGGGACTTAGCATTTCCACTAAGTCCTTGAACTGTTTATCTCATATGGCCATATGTTCATGTTGTTTCCTAGTGATCCGTGCCTCTTTTGAGGATGATCAGTAGGGGAGTTTTATTAATCTTGTAGTGCTCTATCCATCCATGCCTTTGTTTGCAATTATGGAGCACCCTAGCTTGATTCAATCGAGTTCTACTTTTGCTACTTTGTGAATCTGGGCAGATTGTCAACTTGTTTGCAATTTTGCCGATGATATTGTAGTTGATCCGTGCATGCTATGCTATTGTTCTTGCCATGTCTAGCTTGTATTTTGTGTATTCTTGATGGGTGTATGCTTGTCTTGCCATGGCTTGCACCGTAGCGAGTGCATCGAGCTCGTGAACATGCCTACTTGATATCTGTTTCAGCATGTGCCAGTTTTTCACTAAGTCTGAAAACTGATTATGTTTTTGCGATGTTCACGTGCTTGTTAGTATATTTTCTGATCCCTTTTGGCTCAAGGTCACTAAGGGACTTTTGTTAAGATATTTGAGTAGCTCCATGCCATGTTTCACTTTGCCATGTTCAGGTCCTGTAGCATGTAGTTTTGTTGCTCCGAAGAGTGCTACCTGATCTGAAATTCCAGACAAGTGTTAATTTCACTAAGTCTGAGATCTGTTTGCCATATGCATTTTTGCCATGCTTGTTTGAACCTGTTAATGGATGAATTGGCCGTAGCTCAGTGCTAGACTTTTGTTAAGCATCTTGAATGCATCCCTGCCATGTATTTTGTTGTCATGTTTGGGTGGTGTAGCATGTTCATCTCATTGCATTTAGATGCCTACTTGCTGTAAATCGCAGACCGGTGTCATTTTTGAATCGCTTGCCATTTCCAAACCGTAACTCCGATTCCGGCGTTATTTATATCGTTTTCAAGCGATTTCATCTCATCTTTCCAGTGGCATACTTGGATTTCCAAGTTGAGGTCAGGTTCATGCATTACTTGTCACATCTTGCATATGCATCCCGCATCGCATCCCGCATAGCATATCATCTTTGCATCATTTTGTTTGAGCTTGCACGTGGTTGATTGTGTCCCTGTTGCTTGTTTGTATTGTTTGGGTAGAGCCGGGAGACGAGTTCGCTAACGAGGAGCCCGTTGAGTTTGCTTTCGAGGATCCAGTCAACTATGACAACTGTGCAGGCAAGATGATCATACCCTCGAAATCACTACTATCTTTGCTATGCTAGTTTGCTCGCTCTTTTGCTATGCCAATGCTACGATGCCTACCACTTGCTTTCAAGCCTCCCAAATTGCCATGTCAACCTCTAACCCACCTTGTCCTAGCAAACCGTTGTTTGGCTATGTCACCGCTTTGCTCAGCCCCTCTTATAGCGTTGCTAGTTGCAGGTGAAGATTGGAGGCCGTTCCTTGTTGGAACATTTATTTACTTGTTGGGATATCATTATATTGCTATGTTATCTTAATGCATCTATATACTTGGTAAAGGGTGGAAGGCTCGGCCTCTCGCCTAGTGTTTTGTTCCACTCTTGCCGCCCTAGTTTCCGTCATATCGGTGTTATGTTCCCGGATTTTGCGTTCCTTACGCGGTTGGGTTATAATGGGAACCCCTTGATAGTTCGCCTTGATTAAAGCTTTTCCAGCAATGCCCAACCTTGGTTTTACCATTTGCCACCTAGCCTTTTCTTTCCCTTGGGTTCTGCAGACTCAAGGGTCATCATTATTTTAACCCCCCCGGGCCAGTGCTCCTCTGAGTGTTGGTCCAAACCGTCAGCCGCCGGTGGCTACCAGGGGCAACTCTGGGCTGGCCTACCGGAAGTTTAGACAATCTGAGTGTGCCTTGAGAAAGAGATATGTGCAGCTCCTATCGGGATTTGTCGGCACATTCGGGCGGTGTTGTTGGTCTTGTTTTAACCTGTCGAAATGTCTTGAAGAACCGAGATACCGAGTCTGATCGGAACGTCTTGGGAGGAGGTCTATTCCTTCGTTGACCATGAGAGCTTGTCATGGGCTAAGTTGGAACTCCCCTGCAGGGATTTGAACTTTCGAAAGCCGTGCCCACGGTTATGGGCAGATGGGAATTTGTTAATGTCCGGTTGTAGATAATTTGAACTTTAACTTAATTAAAATGAATCAACTGAGTGTGTTACCATGATGGCCTCTTCTCGGCGGAGTCCGGGAAGTGGACATGGTGTTGGAGTAATGTTTGTGCAGGTTGTTCTCTAGTTTCTCGCTCGCGCTTTGCCTCCTCTTCTCGCTCTCTTTTGCGAATAAGTTAGCCACCTTACTTTCTAGTCGCTTGCTGCAGCTCCACATATTAACCTTGTCATACCTTTAAGCTTAAATAGTCTTGATCGCGAGGGTGCGAGATTGCTGAGTCCCTGTGGCTCACAGATTACTATTACACCAGATGCATGGCCTGATGATTCCGCTCCAGGAGACGCGTTTGAGCTCAAGTGGGAGTACGACGAAGACTCTCAACGTTACTATGTTTCCTTTCCTGATGATCAGTAGTGGTGCCCAGTTGGGGGTGATCGGGACCGTGTCGCTTGTTGGGTTCTCTTTTATTTTGGCGCCGTAGTCGGGCCATGAGTGTTTGGATGATGTAATGTTATTTATGTACTTGATTGACGTGGCGAGTGTAAGCCAACTATGTTATCTCCCCTTTATGATTTATATTACCTGGGATGATGTGAAGATTGCCTAACTTGCGACATATGCCTTCAATGCGATTATGCCTCTAAGTCGTGCCTCGACACGTGGGAGATATAGTCGCATCGAGGGTGTTACAATTGGTAATCAGAGCCTTCCCCGATCTTAGGAGCCCCATTGCTTGATCGTTTTTAGCGGCCGAGTTGTGTCTAGAAAAATGTTTTGAGTCATTTAGGAATTATATATCGGAGAGTTTAGGAATTCTTTTTACTTCCCAGTCTCCTCATCGCTCTAGTAAGGCTTCCTGACGTAGAGTTTTGACTCTTCTCTTCTCAAATTTCACTAAATTTTTTTTAGGATCACGCGGGTATCTTGGAATCGTTCCGATGGTTTTATGATGAGAACATTGTCTTGGTGCCTCCTGTCAGGGGTTTAGTGGAAGTGTCTCGGGGAGTTGAGCTCTGAGGTGTTGTCATCATAATTTTATCGTTGCAGTTCTGGAATACCTGAGCTTAGTACGCCGACATCGAAAATCTCTTTTATGCAGTTCGTTGGTGAGATAACCTCGACGCCACCCAGTACTGGGGCGGGAGTTCGGGAGTATCGCCATAACTTGTATAACGGATGCTTTTCGAAGGTTGAGGTAGATGGTTTCCGAAGTTTTTTATTGATTATGTGTTGAAGGATGGATACAGCTGGATGTAGGATTTGCTAGATTTGGGTGAGATATTATGCTTCCCCTGTATCCCCAACACCTGATTGCATAACCGGAAAGGTTCGGGAGTTTCATAAGTGGGAATTCTAGTAGCTCTAGTTCTTCTTCCACGGATATTGGTTTGAGATTGGGATTTCTTACCGATTATTCGTTCTTGATCCGTACCTTGTTGATTTATTTCTCTACCTTAATTCTAAGTGGCTTCTCAATTTATGGATATGTGACCATTTCAAGAGGAATGCATTCGTTCATTGTGTTCGGATGAGAAGACTATATGTTGCAATTTTCATTCCGTTGGATTCAGCTTCAATATTTATCTGTCAATGTGCTAATGGTGGTCAACCTCTTCAGGATGGCTCCTCCAACGCGCACGACTCCGAATCCTAATCCGCCACCACCTCCACCTCCTCCGGAGGCATGGCAAGCTGTGATGGCCGCAACCAATGCAAACACACAGTTGATCATGCAAATTCTTCAAGAGCGCAATCAAGGCAACCAAGGTAATCAAGGCAACAATCAGAATCACTTTGCTACACTCAACCAGTTCCTTGCTAATGGGCCAAAGACTTTCAGCAATTGTGTTGAGGCAACCGATGCTGACGATTGGCTTGTGGATCTGTGCAAGCATTTCGAGTGCAGTAATGTCAGGCCTGAGAACTTTGTCAAATTCGCTTCCTTCCAACTCAAGATCAAGCTGCAGAATGGTTCCAATAGTACAAAGATTCCCGAGGTGGACGTGTTATCACTTGGGACGATTTCCGTCGAGATTTCCGAGCTCATCATATTCCTCAGAGCGTGGTTGAAAGCAAGCATGAGGAATTCTGCAACCTGAAGCAAGGCTCTTTGTCTGTCTATGACTACAACAAGTTGTTCCAGAAGCTCGCCCGCTTTGCCAAGCAGGACGTACCTGATGAGAAGAGCATGGTATACCAGTTCAGGGGTGGTCTCAGAGAAGAAATTCAGCTAGCTCTTGTTCTCTTTGAGCCCTTGAGGTACGATGAGTTCTACAACATGGCGCTGAAGCAAGAGGCTGCTCAGTTGAGGTGTGATGCTTCCAAGAAGCGAGTCAGAGATGTTACTCCTTCTTCCTCTACTCAAGTGGCCAAGCAGCAGAAGTATTGGCTTCCTCCTCCTCCGTTCCGTCAGCCGTATCAGCAGAAGAGCAAAGGTGGCAGTGGTTCTTCCCACCCACCCAACCCTGGCTTTCAGAACAAGACTTCGTCTCAAGCTCCAAGATCGAGTGCTCCGTATCACCGTCCGCTTTCAGAGGTCACGTGCAACAAGTGCCAACAGAAGGGTCACTATGCCAACAAGTGTTTCAACCAGAGGCGTCTTCCTCCTCCTCCTCCTGTCAGATCGGCAAGTACAGCTGTGGTCAAGCATAACCCCAAGCACGCTAAGGTCAACTTGATGAATGCAGCTCAGACAGAGGATTCGTCAGATGTCATCATGGGTAACCTTCCTGTTAACGATGTCCCTGCAAAAGTACTTTTTGACTCTGGTGCATCGCATTGCTTCATCTCGAAACCTTTTGCATCTAAGCATGAGTTGACTTCAAAAGTTATGCATAAACCGTTAGCAGTTGTCTCTCCGGGTAAATGTTTGCTTGCTAACCATGAGATTCCGGATATTTCTATCATGATGGGTGATTTCAAGTTTCTGGCTTCTCCAATGATCCTTGGTAACTCGGATATTGATCTTATTCTCGGAATGGATTGGCTTTCTAAGCACAAGGCTCAGCTTGATTGTGCAGCCAGGCAGATTCAATTGACTCATTCGTCTGAGGATGTAATTGTGCTTGCCGCTCGGGATAATACCATTCGCCTGTTTTCTCTCAATGAGAAGGGTGAATTGGATGCCATCTCTCAAATTCCAGTCGTTTGCGAATATCAAGACGTCTTTCCAGAAGAGCTCCCAGGAATGCCTCCGCACCGGCCAGTTGAATTCATTATTGATCTTGAGCCTGGCACGGAACCTGTGTGCAAACGTCCTTACAAGCTCGGACCTGAAGAGTTGAAGGAGCTAAAGAAGCAACTCGATATTCAAGAGAAAATGGGTCTCATCCGGCCTAGTTCTTCTCCGTGGGGTTGTGGTGTTATTTTTGTGAAGAAGAAGGATGGAACGGACCGACTTTGTGTTGATTACCGTCCATTGAACAAGAAGACCATCAAGAACAAATACCCACTTCCCAACATCAATGATCTGTTCGAACAACTCAAAGGTGCCCAAGTATTCTCCAAGCTTGATCTCGGTATGGGTTATCATCAGATTCGTATCCGTGAGCAAGATATTCCCAAGACGGTTTTCAGGACAAGCTTTGGTTCATATGAATACACTGTCATGTCTTTTGGCCTCGTCAACACTCCTCTGACATTCTCTCGCATGATGAACTTCATCTTTAACGCCTACACCAATGACTTCGTTTTGGTCTATCTCGACGACATTCTAGTTTTCTCCAAGAACAAGGAAGATCATGCCAAGCACTTGCGATTGGTACTCGATAAGCTAAGGGAACATCAGTTCTATGCCAAGTTCTCCAAGTGTGAATTTTGGCTCGATGAGGTTCTTTATCTTGGTCATATCATCTCTGCCAAGGGCATTGCCATGAATCCTGAGAAGGTGTCTGCAATTGTGAATTGGGAACCTCCTCAGAACGTGAAGCAACTCCGTAGCTTCCTCGGTCTCGCAAGCTACTGCCGAAGATTCGTTGAAAACTTTTCCAAGATCGCGAAGCCTCTCTCTAATCTTCTCCAGAAGCACGTCAAGTACGTTTGGTCTCCGGAGTGTGATATTGCTTTCAACACTTTGAAAGAGAAATTGATCACTGCTCCAGTTCTGACTCCGCCTGATGAATCCAAGCCGTACGAGGTCTTTTGTGATGCCTCTCTCCAAGGTCTTGGCGCAGTATTGATGCAAGAGAATAAAGTTGTTGCTTATACCTCTCGCCAGGTGAAGCCTAATGAGAAGAACTACCCCACTCATGATCTCGAGTTGGCGGCAGTTGTGCATGCTCTTTTGACTTGGAGACATCTTCTATTGGGAAGAAAAGTGGACATTTTCACCAATCACAAGAGTCTCAAGTACATCTTCACTCAGCCTAATCTCAACCTCAGGCAAACTCGATGGGTCGAAATGATTCAAGAGTATAATCCGAGTATCGAGTATACTCCAGGCAAGGCCAATGTGATTGCTGACGCATTGAGTAGGAATGCTTACTGCAACAGTCTGATTCTCAAGCCTTATCAACCCGAGCTTTGTGAAGCTTTCCGCAAACTTAATCTGCAAGTTGTTCCTCAAGGTTTCCTCGCCAACCTTCAAGTCTCTCCTACCTTGGAAGACCAGATTCGCCAAGCCCAGCTTCTTGATGCTATGGTGAAAAAGGTGAAGATTGGGATTGCCAAGAATCAACCCAAGTACAAGTGCTACCGCCTTGATGACAAGGACACTCTCTTCTTCGAGGATTGTATTGTTGTACCCAAAGGTGAACTTCGTAAAGTGATCATGAACGAGGCTCACAATTCTCTCCTCTCCATCCACCCTGGGAGCACGAAGATGTATCAGGACCTTAAGCAGGCTTATTGGTGGACTCGAATGAAGCGCGCGATTGCTCAATTCGTGAATGAATGTGATGTCTGCAGAAGAGTGAAGGCAGAACATCAAAGGCCAGCAGGTCTCCTCCAACCTCTTGCCATTCCAGAATGGAAGTTTGACCACATTGAAATGGACTTCGTGACTGGGTTTCCTAAGTCCAAGCGTGGCAATGATGCTATATTCGTTGTCATCGACAAACTCACCAAAGTGGCTCACTTTCTACCTATAAAAGAGTCGACCACTGCAGCTCAATTGGCGGAACTCTATACCTCTCGAATTGTCTCTCTGCACGGTATTCCTCAAGTGATCTCTTCAGACCGTGGCAGCATCTTTACCTCAAAGTTTTGGGATTCTTTTCAGAAGGCCATGGGCACCAACATCCGCTTCAGCACAGCTTTCCATCCTCAAACTAGCGGTCAAGTCGAGCGTGTCAACCAGATTCTTGAAGATATGCTCAGGGCTTGTGTGATCTCCTTCGGCATGAAGTGGGAGGATTGTCTTCCTTATGCTGAATTCTCCTACAACAACATTTTTCAAGCAAGTTCGGGCAAGGCCCCATTTGAAATTCTGTATGGCAGGAAGTGCCGTACCCCTCTCAACTGGTCTGAAACTGGTGAACGTCAGCTGCTGGGTAATGACTTAATCACAGAGGAAGAGGAAATGTGCAAAGTCATTCGTGATAACCTCAAAGCAGCCCAATCCCGCCAGAAGAGCTACTATGATAGTAAGCACCGTGATTTGGCTTTCGAGATCGGAGATCATGTTTACCTCCGCGTCTCTCCTATGAAAGGTACTCGTCGCTTCGGTATCAAAGGGAAGCTTGCCCCTAGATACGTGGGACCTTTCAAGATTGTCAGCAAGAGAGGCGACCTCGCCTATCAACTCGAGCTTCCTTCAAACTTTGCAAATGTTCATGACGTGTTCCATGTCTCTCAGCTCTGAAAGTGCTTCAAGACTCCTGACTGCACCATCAACTTCGAGGACATTGAGCTCCAAGAAGATCTCTCTTATCGTGAGCACCTAGTTGCTATTCTTGAAGAGACTGAATGCAAGACTCGCAACAAGTCAATCAAATTTCTCAAAGTCAAGTGGTCACATCATTCCGACTGTGAAGCTACCTGGGAACGCGAGGATCACCTCCGTTCTGAGTACCCGGCGTTCTTTCAGTCCTAGATCTCGGGACGAGATCCTTTCGTAGTGGTAGAGTGTTGTAACACCCCGGATGTAACTTTCCCAATTTGTACTCCAACTCTTGCCGTTTCCGGCGTTAAGTTAATTTATATTCTCGGGTTCGGGTCTTTGTCTCCGTGTGTTGTTGTCGTTGCCATGCATCTCATATCATGTCATCATGTGCATTGCATTTGCATACGTGTTCGTCTCATGCATTTGAGCATTTTCCCCGCTGTCCGTTTTGTATTCCGGTGCTTCGTTCTCCTCTGGTGGTCATTTCTAGCTTTCTTTCGTGTGTGGGGATTAAACATTTCCGGATTGGATCGAGATTTGCCAAGCGGCCTTGGTTTACTACCGGTAGACCGCCTGTCAAGTTTCGTACCATTGGTCTTCGTTTGATACTCCAACGGTTAACCGAGGGACCGAAAAGGCCTCGTGTGTGTTGCAGCCCAACACCCCTCCAATTTGGCCCAAAACCCACCTAACTCTGCTCCATCATCTAGAGCGTTCGATCACGACCGCGTGGCCGAAAACCGCACCTCATTTGGACTCTCCTAGCTCCCTCTATGCCTATATATACACCCCCTCCCGAAAATCCGGACGAAACCCTAGATCCACTCATCCTCGCACGCGCCGGACAAAATTCCTGCCGACGGACATTGTCCGGTCCGCCTCCCCGCCGCCACGTGGCACTCCGCCGTTCGCCGCCGCCGGATCCCGCCGCACCGGCCCGCAGGCCCGCGCGGGGCCCTCCCCGGCCCGCGCGCCGCCGCCGCCACCCTTTCTCCTCCTCCCGCGCCTCCCCGCCACCTCCGCCCGGCTGCCGCCTCGACTGCGCCGCCCCGGCAGCTCCGGTGGCCGCGCCGCCCGGCCGCCGCCGCCCGGCCGCCGACACCGCCTTCCGCCGCCGCCTCGCTATCCTCTCCCGGGCCGGCAAGCCCTCCGGTGATCCTCGTCTTCCGCGCTCGGCCGATCTAGATCTAAGTCCTCGGGTTGACTTTTCCCTCAGAAACCCTAGCTCATGTTGCATACTTTGACATGCCGTAACTTTGCATCCGTAGCTCCGATTTATGCATATAGCATATCAAAATGTTCATCTCAGAGAGTACATCATTTCATTCCATTGCATCATTTTCATTTGAGTTCATCTTGATGCCCGAAATGCTGTTAGAAGAGAGCTACTTGAGTTAATTGTCAGATCTGCTACTCCATTTAGGTTTTTGTCATTTTTGCCATGATTAATGTGTGCATGATATGCCCTGATGCTCTACATATGTTTTGTTAGGGGTTTTGTCATCTCTCCAGAGGTGCAACCCATGTATTTTTGTGATGTGTGTGGTGACTAGTACAAGCTTGCAAAGTGATGCACTTGCTAATTATGTTTTCAGGGACTTAGTATTTCCACTAAGTCCTTGAACTATTTATCTCATATGGCCATATGTTCATGTTGTTTCCTAGTGATCCGTGCCTCTTTTGAGGATGATCAGTAGGGGAGTTTTATTAATCTTGTAGTTCTCTATCCATCCATGCCTTTGTTTGTAATTATGGAGCACCCTAGCTTGAGTCAATCGAGCTCTACTTTTGCTACTTTGTGAATCTGGGCAGATTGTTAACTTGTTTGCAATTTTGCCGATGATATTGTAGTTGATCCGTGCATGCTATGCTATTGTTCTTGCCATGTCTAGCTTGCATTTTGTGTATTCTTGATGGGTGTATGCTTGTCTTGCCATGGCTTGCACCGTAGCGAGTGCATCGAGCTCGTGAACATGCCTACTTGATATCTGTTTCAGCATGTGCCAGTTTTTCACTAAGTCTGAAAACTGATTATGTTTTTGTGATGTTCACGTGCTTGTTAGTATATTTTTTGATCCCTTTTGGCTCAAGGTCACTAAGGGACTTTTGTTAAGCTATTTGAGTAGCTCCATGCCATGTTTCACTTTGCCATGTTCAGGTCCTGTAGCATGTAGTTTTGTTGCTCCAAAGAGTGCTACCTGATCTGAAATTCCAGACAAGTGTTAATTTCACTAAGTCTGAGATCTGTTTGCCATATGCATTTTTGCCATGCTTGTTTGAACCTGTTAATGGATGAATTGGCCGTAGCTCAGTGCTAGACTTTTGTTAAGCATCTTGAATGCATCCCTGCCATGTATTTTGTTGTCATGTTTGGGTGCTGTAGCATGTTCATCTCATTGCATTTAGATGCCTACTTGCTGTAAATCGCAGACCGGTGTCATTTTTGAATCGCTTGCCATTTCCAAACCGTAACTCCGATTCCGGCGTTATTTATATCGTTTTCAAGCGATTTCATCTCATCTTTCCAGTGGCATACTTGGATTTCCAAGTTGAGGTCAGGTTCATGCATTACTTGTCACATCTTGCATATGCATCCCGCATCGCATCCCGCATAGCATATCATCTTTGCATCATTTTGTTTGAGCTTGCACGTGGTTGATTGTGTCCCTGTTGCTTGTTTGTATTGTTTGGGTAGAGCCGGGAGACGAGTTCGCTAACGAGGAGCCCGTTGAGTTTGCTTTCGAGGATCCAGTCAACTATGACAACTGTGCAGGCAAGATGATCATACCCTCGAAATCACTACTATCTTTGCTATGCTAGTTTGCTCGCTCTTTTGCTATGCCAATGCTACGATGCCTACCACTTGCTTTCAAGCCTCCCAAATTGCCATGTCAACCTCTAACCCACCTTGTCCTAGCAAACCGTTGTTTGGCTATGTCACCGCTTTGCTCAGCCCCTCTTATAGCGTTGCTAGTTGCAGGTGAAGATTGGAGGCCGTTCCTTGTTGGAACATTTATTTACTTGTTGGGATATCATTATATTGCTATGTTATCTTAATGCATCTATATACTTGGTAAAGGGTGGAAGGCTTGGCCTCTCGCCTAGTGTTTTGTTCCACTCTTGCCGCCCTAGTTTCCGTCATATCGGTGTTATGTTCCCGGATTTTGCGTTCCTTACGCGGTTGGGTTATAATGGGAACCCCTTGATAGTTCGCCTTGATTAAAGCTTTTCCAGCAATGCCCAACCTTGGTTTTACCATTTGCCACCTAGCCTTTTCTTTCCCTTGGGTTCTGCAGACTCAAGGGTCATCATTATTTTAACCCCCCCGGGCCAGTGCTCCTCTGAGTGTTGGTCCAAACCGTCAGCCGCCGGTGGCTACCAGGGGCAACTCTGGGCTGGCCTACCGGAAGTTTAGACAATCTGAGTGTGCCTTGAGAAAGAGATATGTGCAGCTCCTATCGGGATTTGTCGGCACATTCGGGCGGTGTTGTTGGTCTTGTTTTAACCTGTCGAAATGTCTTGAAGAACCGAGATACCGAGTCTGATCGGAACGTCTTGGGAGGAGGTCTATTCCTTCGTTGACCATGAGAGCTTGTCATGGGCTAAGTTGGAACTCCCCTGCAGGGATTTGAACTTTCGAAAGCCGTGCCCACGGTTATGGGCAGATGGGAATTTGTTAATGTCCGGTTGTAGATAATTTGAACTTTAACTTAATTAAAATGAATCAACTGAGTGTGTTACCATGATGGCCTCTTCTCGGCGGAGTCCGGGAAGTGGACATGGTGTTGGAGTAATGTTTGTGCAGGTTGTTCTCTAGTTTCTCGCTCGCGCTTTGCCTCCTCTTCTCGCTCTCTTTTGCGAATAAGTTAGCCACCTTACTTTCTAGTCGCTTGCTGCAGCTCCACATATTAACCTTGTCATACCTTTAAGCTTAAATAGTCTTGATCGCGAGGGTGCGAGATTGCTGAGTCCCTGTGGCTCACAGATTACTATTACACCAGATGCATGGCCTGATGATTCCGCTCCAGGAGACGCGTTTGAGCTCAAGTGGGAGTACGACGAAGACTCTCAACGTTACTATGTTTCCTTTCCTGATGATCAGTAGTGGTGCCCAGTTGGGGGTGATCGGGACCGTGTCGCTTGTTGGGTTCTCTTTTATTTTGGCGCCGTAGTCGGGCCATGAGTGTTTGGATGATGTAATGTTATTTATGTACTTGATTGACGTGGCGAGTGTAAGCCAACTATGTTATCTCCCCTTTATGATTTATATTACCTGGGATGATGTGAAGATTGCCTAACTTGCGACATATGCCTTCAATGCGATTATGCCTCTAAGTCGTGCCTCGACACATGGGAGATATAGTCACATCGAGGGTGTTACATGACAATAATCGGGATACTTACCGGTGATGACCGTAGTTTGAGGAGTTCATGTATTCACTATGTGTTAATGCTTTGGTCCGGTACTCTATTAAAAGGAGGCCTTAATATCCCTTAGTTTCCAATAGAACCCTGCTGCCACGGGAGGGTAGGACAAAAGATGTCATGCAAGTTCTTTTCCATAAGCATGTATGACTATATTCAGAATACATGCCTACATTACATTGATGAACTGGAGCTAGTTCTGTGTCACCCTAGGTTATGACTGTTACATGATGAATCGCATCCGACATAATTCTCCATCACCGATCCATTGCCTACGAGCTTTCCATATATTGTTCTTCGCTTATTTAGTTTTCCATTGCTGTTGTTATCATCACTACAAAATACCAAAAACATTACTTTTGCTACCGTTACTTTTGCTATCTTTACCACTACTACCATATTACTTTGCTACTGAATACCTTGCTGCAGATATTAAGTTTCTAGGTGTGGTTGAATTGACAACTCAGCTGCTAATACTTTAGAATATTCTTTGGCTCCCCTTGTGTCGAATCAATAAATTTGGGTTGAATACTCTACCCTCGAAAACTGTTGCGATCCCCTATACTTGTGGGTTATCAAGACTATTTTCTGGCACCGTTTCCGGGGAGCATAGCCCTATTCTTTGAGTTACTTAGGATTTATATATGCTTATCATTATGAAGAACTTGAAAGATCCAAGAACCAAGATTTATCCCTCGACTACGAGGGGAGGTAAGGAATTGCCATCTAGCTCTACACTAGATTCATCTTCTGTTTTGAGTAAGCTTGCGACACCTATATCTACTTCTACTATTAATTCTGATATATCACATGTTATTGATGATGCCACTTCTGCTATGCATGATACTTATGATGAAACTACTTCTATGCTTGATACTACTGTGCCACTTGGTGAATTTCTTGATGAACAACTTGCTAGGGCTAGAGAGAATGAAATTATTGAAACTGATAATATTGATGAAAGTGATGATGATGATTCTCCCCCTAGATATGAATTACCTGTTGTGCCAGAGGGCTATGTTATGGATGAAGAAACTGCTAGAGATTTTCTTGCTTGCAATGATATGAGTGATCTGAAGAAATTATTAGCTAAGCTGAAACAAAAACTCTGAATGCTAGAATGAAATATGATCCTGCTTATGCTACTTCACTTATCTTTGTTACTGATAAGGATTATGAATTCTCCGTCGACTCTGAGATAATTACTTTAGTTGAATCTGATCCTTTCTATGGCTATGAATCTGAAACTGTTGTGGCACATCTTACTAAATTAAATGATATAGCCACCCTGTTCACTAATGATGAGAAAACTCGCTACTATTATATCCTTAAATTATTTCCATTCTCATTAAAGGGTGATGCTAAGACATTGTTTAATTCTCTTGATCCTAGTTGTGTGTGTAGTCCCCAGGATATGATTTATTACTTCTCTGCTAAATATTTCTCCGCTCATAAGAAACAAGCTATCTTAAGGGAAATATGTAATTTTGTGCAAATTGAAGAAGAGAGTCTCCCACAAGATTGGGGGAGGCTTCTCCAATTACTTAATGCTTTGCCTGATTATCCTCTTAATAAAAATGAAATACTTGATATCTTTTATAATGGACTAATCGATGCTTCCAGAGACCACCTGGATAGTTGTGCTGGTTGTGTTTTCAGGGAAAGAACACCAGATGAAGCTGAAATTCTATTGAATAATATGTTGACTAATGAAAATAATTGGACACTTCCCGATCCAATTCCTGATCCAACTCCTAAGCCAACTCCGAAGAAAAGGGGTATTCTATTTCTTAGTCCTGAAGATATGCAAGAGGCAAAGAAATCTATGAAAGAAAAAGGTATTAAAGCTGAAGATGTTAAGAATTTATCTCCTATTGAAGAAATACATGGTATTAACTTACCGCCTATTGAAGAAATACATGGTTTTAATCCATCACCTATTGAAGAAACACATGGTCTTGATAACCCGACACACGTAGTAAATGTAAATTCTCTCTATAGATTTGATGAAGGCGATATTCCTCGTTATAAGTCTGTTGGCCAATGCTTAGATGAGTTTGATAATTTTATTGTGAAATAAGAGAACTTCAATGCTTATGTTGGTAGACAATTGAAACATAATGCTTATATGCTTGAACGCTTAGGTGATTATATGGCTAATGTTAAAGGTGAACTTAAACTTATTAGTAAACATGCTTCTATGGTTACCACTCAAGTAGAACAAGTACTTAAAGCTCAGAATGATTTGCTCAATGAACTAAATAATTAAAATGGTAATCCTATTAGAGTTATGACTAGAGGTGGTAAAATGGCTCAGGAACCTTTGTATCCTGAGGGCCATCCTAAGAGAATTGAGCAAGATTCTCAGAGAAATATTATTGATGCACCTTGTCCTTCTAAAAGGAAGAGAAAGAAAAATGATAGGACTTTGCATGCTTCTAGTGAACCTGTTGACGACACACCTGAGAATCCCAATGATATTTCTATTTCTGATGTTGAAACACAATCTGGTAATGAACATGAACCTAGTGATAATGTTAATAATGACGATCATGTTGATGCTCAACCTAGTAATGATAATGAAGTAGAGATTGAACCTGCTGTTGATCTTGATAACCCACAATCAAAGAATCAACGTTATGATAAGAGAGACTTTGTTGCTAGGAAGCATGGTAAAGAAATAGAACCATGGGTTCAGAAACCCATGCCTTTTCCTCCTAAACCATCCAAGAAAAAGGATGGTGAGGATTTTGAGCACTTTACCGAAATGATTAGACCTATCTTTTTGCGTATGCGTTTGACTGATATGCTTAAAATGAATCCTTATGCTAAGTACATGAAAGATATTGTTACAAATAAAAGAAAGATACCAGAAGCTGTAATTTCCACCATGCTGGCTAATTATACTTTTAAAGATGGAATACCTAAGAAACTTGGAGATCCAGGAGTACCCACTATACCATGCTCCATTAAAAGAAACTATGTTAAAACTGCTTTATGTAATCTTGGAGCCGGTGTTAGAGTTATGCCACTCTCTTTATATCGTAGACTTGATTTGAATAAGTGGACACCTACTGAAATATCTTTGCAAATGGCTAATAAATCAACTTCTATACATGTCGGTATTTGTGAGGATGTTCCTGTTGTGGTTGCAAACGTTACTATTTTAACGGACTTTGTTATTCTTGATATTCCCGAGGACGATAGTATGTCTATTATTCTTGGAAGACCCTTTTTGGATACTGCAGGGGCTGTTATTGATTGCACCAAAGGCAATGCCACTTTTCATGTTAGTGGAAATGAGCATACGGTACACTTTTCGAGGAAACAACCTCAAGTCCACAGTATCAATTCTATTGGAAAAATTTCAACAATCACTATTGGAGGTTTTGAAT